>NC_143055.1:87685530-87988560 GCF_052426305.1 Pelodiscus sinensis
AAAATCTGTGGGTTATTTTGGACAAATGAAGGGAGACAAATCATACACTAGGTACCACTGTATACCTAGTACCATAACTAATATCTATTTTGTTTAAAAAGGAAAAAAGAAACATCTTTATTTATTTTTGCATGCAAAAGATATTCATTAGTGGCATTAAACTGATATTTTTTTCTGGGAAACGGATACTCTATGGGCTTAGCTTCTCCACTGTCTTATATCAGAGGTCAGATAGCGTAGAGTGGTAGAAGCAAAAATAGCCTGATGCTCAGCAACATAGTCCTGTAGCAAGCTATGTCAGGGTATGTCTACACTACCCCAATAGTTCGAACTAGAGGGGTAATGTAGGCATACCGCAATTGCAAATGAAGCCCGGGATTTGAATTTCCCGGGCTTCATTTGCATAAGCGGGGCGCCGCCATTTTTAAATCCCCGCTCGTTCGAACCCCGTTCCGCGTGGCTACACGCGGCACGAACTAGGTAGTTCAAACTCCACGAGGAGTAACAGTAGTTCGAACTAGGAAGCCTAGTTCGAACTACCTAGTTTGTGCCGCGTGTAGCCGCGCGGCACGGGGTTCGAACGAGCGGGGATTTAAAAATGGCGGTGCCCCGCTTATGCAAATGAAGCCCGGGAAATTCAAATCCCGGGCTTCATTTGCAATTGCGGTATGCCTACATTACCCCGCTAGTTCGAACTAGTGGGGTAGTGTAGACATACCCTCACAGGTGTACGGTGTCTCAGAAACCTGAGACAACAGGCCTAGTTCTGTTGTACTCCACTAGGCCTTCTCCCACCCCATCTCACCCAAGAATCTGCCTCAGAATGCCTGAAGAATTGAATTGTCTAATAGTGAAATAAATAAGTTTTTCAGGGGATAACCTCGAATTGAGGCAGCCAAAATCCCATCTCACAGCCTGAAGCTAGAGTTGTACTAAGAACAGGGTCTTCTCTGTAGCCTTTATACCAGGACTACTCAACTTTGGAAGCCCCAGGGGCCACAATGATACTCACAATACATGCCGAGGGCTGCAACGTAAGTGTGGTTCCATCTCCCAGGCAGGGTGAGCATTGAAAGATGCAAGCGGATGGGCTGGTTGGAACAGACTGCTACAGGGTGTTGGCATTTTTAGCCCCCAGGGACAAGGGGCCAGGAAGACCAGGGCACTTTGTGAAATAAGCTATTTACACATGTGCTTATTTCACAAAGTGACCTGGTCTTCCTGGCCCCTTGTCCCTGGGGGATAAAAATGTCAACACCCTGTAGCAGTCTGTTCCAACCAGCCCATCCGCTTGCATCTTTCAATGCTCACCCTGCCTGGGAGATGCCTCGCCATTGTGGGACACTCATGGGCCACTCACAGTGTTGAGCCCTTCATAAACCCAAACCACACCATGGGCCACAAATGGGCCATGGCCACGTGTTGAGTAGCCCTGCTCTATATATTGGCTTTTGGCAGCTAAGTTGCCCATCTACCACCTCTCATACAGCCTTTACTTCTGTGCTCCATGGAACCAGACTTCAAGCACAGAACAGATCCAAACAAGGGAGGAGCTCCTATTTCTTTTCCAGGCTTGAGTAAGTAGCATCTCCACAGAGTTTCTTACCAAATGCAGGGAGAGCCATCTTTGCTGTTTTATCTATTTTTAACCACACTAGGACTACATCTACACTGCAGACTTTTGCCAGCAGAAATTACACTAATGAAGCACTCATTAGTATTTGTCACACTGTCATTTGCATATTCTCTGCCCAAGGCTTTTTGCACAAAAGGTTTTTGTGCAAAAAGAAGCAGTGTAATAGCCTGATTGAGGCATAAGGATCTTGTGCAAAAGGGGTTTTTTGCTCAAAACAAACTTGTCTGCACTGCTCGTTTTTGCGCAAAACCTGTTGTGCAAAAAGCCTCGGGCAGAGAATATGCAAATGACAGTGTGACAAATGCTAATGAGAGCTTCATTAGCATACTCTCTGCAGTCAAAAGCCTACAGTATAGACATAGCCTTATAGTTTCTCTATACTGGCTGTCTTATACCCTCCTCTTTTTCATTACAGCATTGATGGTGGACAGGCAGGATTTGTTTTTAAGAAAGGTTATGAGGAATTCTTCTATTTTTTATTAATGGATGTTTATACAAATCAGTGCAGTCAGACACTACAGAGATAAGTGCAGTATAAGTGCTTAGACAGATATGGTCAGGACTTGTTCTACATGACACCTCTTTTTTTTACTTTTGCTGTTAGATATGAGTTGAGGTTGATTATTTGTTACTATTTAAGAAATCAAAATGTAAGTTTTTTTTAAATGCATGATGGGAAGAACAGGTAAACAAAGGGCATGTTTGAATCTACTAATGGGCTGCAGTTTTTCCTTGGAAACAAACAAATAAAATAAAATAAAGAAACTAGGGAGCAGAAGGCAGAGTGCACCATAATACACCTGTGCATCACATCATGAGCTTGTTTCTGGAAAACAGTGGCTTTGAATTCATTCATCAAGAGCATAATGATCCAACACATTCCTTTCCACTTCTGAACTGGAAAAGTGTATTTAAACATGAAAGAGGTGTCTAGACAACTAATTAGGATAAGAGCCCCAAAACTGCCTTGAACTTATCTTCAGAAAACAAATATCTGATTTACGTAAAGGACACTGTTAATCTTTAAACGATATTTTAAAATTAAATTATTTCACTTATGTCAAGGTTGTCACACTCATTCTTGGTTGCATTTTTGGTATGTGTGTAATTTGCAGCCTGAGACTAGAAATTCAGGGACATACAATCCTGGAGCCAAACTAGATGGATCACATATCGATGAGAATGAAATGGTTGCACAATATTTGAAGGTAGCATATGGCTCCGACACAGTAAATAAGGTCCTGATCCAGGAAATCACTTAAACATATGCTTGATTCCAGACTGTTTCCACCCCACAGCTGCTAATTTTTGTTTTCTTGTTTTGTGCAACCTACATGTTTGGGCCAAAACACAGTTGTTGACAGTATCCATTTAACTATTGGCCAGCTATTACTCTCTCAGTTAAGAAAGGTCTATAGTATAAGTTAGAGAACATATGGTGCTATATAACAATATGGGAGCAGAAAGGTTTGGAAAATGAAGGTCTGGGTGATGGAACATCGGATGATCTTTTGTGAAAAATAAGACTATGACAGTTTACCACTTTGCTCAGATTCAGACTATTCAGTTTGTTTTCATAAATTTAATTACAGTGATTTTTTTTTACATGATGTGCACTACTAAATGCACAAAAGACAATATGTCTGGATTTGAATATAAGACCAGATATATTTTATGTTGCTTAATTTAGTATGTTCTTTGTTCTTGGAAGGAAAGAGGTCTGCTTGGGTAGAGTGTAAAATTAGATCCCATTGTCTGTAGAAAATTGTATTATGTATTTACTTAAAATCAGCTCGGGCCCTTTCTAAACAGTTCTCAAAATTACCTTAATCAGTTTTCTCTGAAATCATGGAAGGGTCACTTACAAAATTACTCATATGGTGGGTTATGACACAGAAGCATCTGTACTAATTCAGTGACATTTAAAAAAAGTATTTCCCAGTAGTGATTTGGCAACATATGTTTACTCTTATTACTATCATGAATATGTATTATTTGTACAACTCCTAAACTAAGATTTGGTGTACGTCTGTTAGCCATCTCTGGGTCTATGCATATGTTAGCATTCTCAGTTTTCAATCATCCATACAGCATATATAGAAAGATGGTGGTTTACTATGTTTTTCAAAATGTGTTTTTCTTGATTGTCTTCCTTTATGTATTTAAGAACTGTACAAGGCCCAGGGCCAGCATAATGGACAAACATGGGGCTTTTGATATCATAAAGAAAAAGATATGATCTGCTCATAGTTATACTGTAATAGACTTTGAAAGGGTCATTGCTCCCTCACCAACAAAGCAAAGATCGCCTGCAGCTTTAGGACTCTGCAAAATCTTTTCTATGGGTAACTTACCAAATATGTAAGATCAGTAAAAGAGCCAAAAAAATATCTGTTTGTCTCCATTAATGTACAAAATAGAGTAGGTGTAGCACTTACCACATGTTGTTGCTAATAGCATCCAATTCATTCTAATGATCAGCCCATTTATCTTCAGAGCTTCTTTACAGAATTACATAACAGTGCACAGATTTTTCCAGGAACACCTCAGAGTTGCACCCAGTGACCTCCACTTATTCCTATGTTCTCTCAGAGCAGGCTGGCTTATAAAACCCAGAATGACCTAGTCTATTTCTCTCTGATGTGGTAGGGATAGAGATGCAATTAGGTGAAGTGTTACAATTATAACTCTCTGCTTTCAGATAGAAATCTGCTCACACAATATACTCCAATTTTTTGTAAAGGGCTCTAAAATCTCATAACCGCCCAATCTCTAGCCCATCTCTGAAGTAGCCCGGTCCTATTGCTGTTTAGGGTATTCTGCAAGATTTATCTATTTTGTTGACTGTCAATCAAATCTGAGCAATATTAAAATAATCAGTTAAGGGCTTATGTATTTACATGCCTTCTTCCTATTAATTCCAGTGGGAGTTAGGTAACTAAATACTCTTAATAGTGCTTTGCAAGGATTATAATTTAAAAATCTTCAAAACTCATAACGTAGGTCCTGATCCTGCAAATCTTTATGCACATGCACAAATTCTACCTGGTTCATAAAGCTCAGCAGGTGCTAAGCTTGTGTCTGCCATTATTCTTCCATTCTACTTCTCCTGACCAATAGTTTTTCCAAAATTATCTTTGAAATCCAAGCCCACAATACTGTCCCTATAGTCTGCTGCAAGACCAAGGTTCCAAACCTGTAAAGGATTAAAACACATGCTTACATGTAAGTTCAACAACACTGTTTACATGTTTTAATTAGACACGAGCATATGTGTCTCATGTCCAGTAATCTATTTATAGCTGGTACGGCATATAAGAAAGATACTGTACCAGCCCAGCCTGTTCATGTTGTTGCTTCTCAGGAGAAATGAGAGGGAAAGAGGGACAGCTATGGGTGATATGGCAGCCAGAGGAGTTACCAGCTGTCTGTTCCTTTCCCCATGCAGAGCTGCTCCTCCCAGTGGGGAGAGGAGAAGACCCCGCAGTCCCACCTGCTGTATTTCCTCAGAGCTATATCTTCTGTGTCTCCGTACAGCAGCAGCCCTGCCAAATGACAGGACTGGTGATTCTTCTGCTTTCCTTGCTGGGAGGCACAGCATTGGGGAAAGGAACAGAGCAATGGCAGCTCTTTTGATTGTTCATATACACACTGTGTCTCTTCTGCCTCCCCGGCCCTCCAAGTAACATGAAATGGGGAGGGAAAGAATATTGGGGTGAGCTGGGGGATGAATAGAGTCACATGGAAGGTCACATGGGGAGGTCACATGCTCTTTCCCATTAGCTAGTGTTCCCCCTCAGCACTGGGAAGAAATTAATTTTATTTTCACCACTGATGGCAATCCGCCAAAAGTTTAATTCTGCACCAAAATATGAGTGAGAGTCTCCAAAATCATGAGATTCATGCCATAATCATGAGATTTAAAAAGGTTAAATCATGTTTTCTTAGTTCATTTTTCAATCCTTCCAATGTGTGACCTAGCTCTTTGTCACATACATCAATCCCAAATCATACCTGCCCATATCTTGAGGAAAAAATGTCTTTTAATGATCATAAAGTTAGAAGCACTATCTAGTGGCACCAAAAGTTTCACGAGGAGTAACGGTAGTTCGGACTAGGAAGCCTAGTCCGAACTACCTAGTCGGTGCCGCGTGTAGCCGCGTGGCACTGAGTCCGCACTAGCAGACATTTAAAAATGGAGGCGCCCGGCAAGTTGCAAATGAAGCCCGGGAAATTCAAATCTTGGGCTTCATTTGCAACTCCGTATGACTACATTACCACCCTAGTTCAAACTAGGGTGGTAGTGTAGACATACCCTCCCTTAGTTCTTCTGGTTCAGCCATTCTGGTCTTCAAGTCCATATGGAGGGCCATGAGTTCATTTTACTGATTACCTACATATACCACCTGCCCATAAAGCATTCTCCATTCACTGCAATAAACTGGGTATGCGTCACTCTGTTGCTGGACTTCTTCCCATATTATCTTTTTACTCTTTTACCTATGGAATCTTGTTAATCAGATGTACCACCTCTCCCACTCCCTCGCATAATTGTTAGCTGCTTCTAGTTACTTGGGAGTTGTCTTTTTAAACTCATGTGTTCACTCTGAATAGCCTTGCACCCCTGATTAAGAGTTAATGGATGCTAAAGAAGTTAGAAATCAGAGCCGTGTTAAGAAGCTTCTAGCCTTACCTAGCTCTTGTTTGTGCTCCCTCTTCCTTCTTGTAAAATGATATTGAATGCTCCTTCTCCCATAGCTGCAAAGTGTCCATTGCTGAAGTGGGAGAGCATTATCTATACTATATGGAACAGACAATCATGTCAGTATCTAGGAGCCAGAGAAGCAGATAAGGCAGTTCTTTCTGGGGGGGGGGGGGGGGGGGGATTTTCTACCTGGCAAGTCAGAAAGTTGCATGTTATCCAGAGCTTCCTGAGACTGTCCTTAGCAGGAACCAAAATCTCACTACTCCCAGATGATAAAGTGGAGCTGCACTGCAACTGCAGTAATAGTTTTAGATTTTATCCAGCTAAAGCCTCTTTAGTGTTAATTTGCAAGTAATGGAATAACTGAGTAAACTTTAGTGACACCATGTATTTTACATTAGTAACAAATGATCCTCAAAACAAATATTATAAAGTTTTTTATTTTTTTAGATACATTTTGAAAAAGCATCTGAACCTCTAGATGTTTATCGAATTATTGAAACCACGAGAAAACAATATCTAGAGGTTCAGATGCTTTTTCAAAATTTATCAAATTATTTGAACCACAAGAAAACAACTATTCTTTTCAAATGTCTGTTTTTAATCCTAAAAGAAGCAGGAAGTACAGAAGTAAAGAATATGAAATAACAAGTGTAGCAAGAAGTAAAGCTATACTTACTTCTCAGTTAAATTTCTAAGAACATATTAAACTGATTCTGCATATAGGTTACGCAGCAGAATGCACTTAAATTGATTAATTAGGATGCTATAAAAATGGAAATGCATTTGAAGTCTTCAGGCATGATAGAGAACGGACTTACAAAATATTAAATCTCAATTCGCCATGCTTCAATTCATGCCTCACAGCCATGTGTTACCATTCAGAGTAGGGTCTATTGATTTCATTATTGCAGCAGTATTCATAGGCCCTGTACAACAAACATATTATTAGGATAGGAAGCCAAAAAACCTCAGAAGGCTGCATACAAGTTCAACACACAGAAATGGCCTATTCAAAACAGTCAAGCTCAGAACAAAAGAGTTCAAATTGTGTATTTCTCTATTTTTATTAAGAAATTTCATGGATATTAAAGAGCTAGAGAATTATGTTTAAGTAGCCAGCATTCAATTCACAGACATAGTTTTCAGCTGTGCTAATGCTACACATTTATTATTCTAGGGCTGTAGTAATCCACTTCGCAAAAGGTCCAGAGTTTCCAGAATAGGTTTATCCTCATGAGATGATGAAGTCCTTCTACTATAAGGAAGCATACATTGTTATTATAGTAGGAGAAATGATAGCAGATTGGCTCACAGTGTATTAGTATCTAAATGAGGAGAGTTTTCTGAAAACAGGAAGCATTTTAATTCAGTCAAAAATAAAGTACAAGCTTTCAACAGTAGGATAATTAGCCATTGGAACAATTTACCTAGGGAGATGGTGATTTCCCTAGTACTTAAGTCCTTAAATCAGGATTGAATGTCTTTCTAAACGATATGGTATAGCTTAGACAGAAGTTATAGGCTTGATATAGAAATCACTCTGTGAAATTTTATGGGCTGTGTTATGCAGGAAGTCCCTCCTGGCCATAAAAATCTATGGAAAAAAAATCCACAAATACTATTCTGCTCCACTTTTCTTAGGATATTGATGGTTAAGCAACAATTTTTGTTAGTCCCTGGTTGGTTTCTTATGCCAGGTTTCACTATATTCTGTTGTAACTGGATGTAGTCTAGAACACTTTGTTGTCAGAAGCTTTGTTGACAGTATCTGTCAACAAAGCTTCTGTCCAAAAAAGCCTGTAGTCTAGACGTACCCTATGAGGTTATGTCTACACTACGAGTTTTCTCGGGCAAAAATATGCTAATGAGGGACTCATTTGCATGAGTCACAATCTCATTTGCATATTTTCTGCCGATCCATTTTTGCGCTGGAGTTTTTGCTCAAAACCAAGCAGTGTGGACGTTTTCTTGCATAAAAAGATGTAGCCTCTGAGTAAAGCAAACATATTTTCTTCTAAGTCCCATACTTCTCCAAAGCACTAAATTTTCTTTTAAAAATTATTCCACTTTGAAATTTAAATGCAAAAGGCTATCTTCAAAATCCCTACATATTGAAGTTTGAAAGATACAGGAAAGTGTGTATTTTACATATTTGTTGCTGCTTTAGTAACAAAGTGGTAATCTATTTATGTAATTAATCAGTTGAAATATCCCTAAGGATTTTTTTTCTAGATAGATACCTTTTGTTGTTCACCAGTAATGAAAACATTTCATCAAGGCTTTCTGCCATGATTGATAGTCTTTGTTGAATTTTGTTGAAGGTTTTTTTGTCTAAGCAGTGCCGTGAGCTCTTTGTTCACTTTCATGGGATCTGGAACATTGTTTTAATTCTTTACTAGTAACAGGTGTTTCCTCTATAGGAAACCATTAGCTCCACATTTTTAAACAATGCAGATGTGATTTTGATTTCAGACTTGAAAGTTTGCTTTTGTGGGTTTTTTTTATAAACCTAGATAACACATTGAATAACTGTCTCAGCATTTTAATGTACTTGTAAATTATTTAAACATTAAAGAATGGATTCAGAAAAGAATTCTTTAACAATTATTTACTGTTTCTAAAGATATTATTGAAAAGGTGATGAGATTGCTCTAAATAAGTTGCATGTTTTTAATTATCTATTTACCTTTCCTTTTGAGTAAGTGAAGGTGATAAGGTTTTTTTATCTATTCCTAATGGAAGGTTCAAATTGAAGGAAAACTGAGAGAAAGCAACTTCTCTCGTTAAAATAAAGTTTCATTATGATAAATATGGGGGGAGGGGGGAGAACTGAATGAAACAGTTCCCTTATTAAATAGTTATTCTTTGAACCATGAACAAGGGAGCACAGAAGCAAAAGAGAAACATGAAAGAAAGAAGACTTAGAACTGAAGAGAAATTATTTATCTATCTGCAGTGCAATTGGCACAATTAAAAGCAACATTGTTTGGTTAACACTGATTCCAGTAACGTAATGTCTTCTAATTTTAAATATAGAAAGCTAGATACTTGGGTAAATGAATGGTAGAGTTTGTAAATGTGTTCATTATAAGTGAAGTGCTATACAGAGAGTTAAAAATTTGACAGATATACCAAGAGTGTTCAGATTCAGAAGGTTTGACTGCTTGAAAAGAATATTACTATATATAATAATTGGAGGCTAACTAGTAGGAAAGTTTTATATAGCTTACTTTTGTATATACTCAAGCAGGCCACATGTGACAATGTCAGGTTGGCCTCTTTGGAAGATGTAAAGAAACAAAAGTACCCATCCAGAGTCTTGTCATGTAGCAGTTATGATCCTGATTTAGAATAGAGAAAATATCTGTGCTCTGGAGCTCTGCTGCTTGGGCCCCTTTGTATTGCCTCTCTGTGCAGCTCTTAGGGCTTGCAAGTGTGTGTGTGTGGGCGCACAAGCATACTGCAGTCTGGGTGGTGCTAAGGGCTGACTGCCTTCAGCGCCACTTCTTCCTGCCCCCTCACACTTGCCCTACGGCTTGCAGTGGTTATGAGCCCCATCAGGTATGACCAAGTTTTCTGAGGTGTCATAAACTTTGTTTACATCCACCAATTCTGGCTCTCTATGTTCAGCTCTAACTTACCTCTAAATGTCTTCTAAAAGCCCAGTAATAGTAGAAGTGTTGGTAATACTGAGAGAAAATATTGGCCTTCTGTGATTCAGCAATTTCTCTGGTTTGTCACTGGTCAGGTCCTGAAGGTGCTGTACAAGAGAGGTTCAACCTGGTTCAGCCAGGGTGTTTTAGGACTTTTCTCTGACTCCCATAAGATAGCTAGGGAAGAGCTCACCCCCTGAAGTAAACAACAAAGGATGCCCTGAGAAATTGAGTACATGTTCTGATTTTATTCTCAGTAGTCTGATTATTGTACATGATATATGTGGAAAGAAGTCTCGTGAGAAGAGGGTGTGCTTGTGAAGCCATGTTATCAGAATTAAACAAGTATCACTGAGACAATATAATTGGGAATTTAATCACAGTAACAAGAGAATGTAAAGATTTTCATTCTACCTACTGTATCTAAACGAAAAGCTAGAGGCTAGAGACAAAGAAAAGGATCAGATAGAAAAGAATAGGTGGTGGAGACCTAAACCATGTGGGACTCTATGGAAGAGGGTGGTTCAGAGGAGTCAGTTCTTTAAAGAGAATGAAAAAGTATTCAGATAAGCAGCAGTGGAAACATAACAGAAAAAAAAACCCAAGATGCAACATAAATATAGAGCGATCTATGGAGAGTGGAGTAGTCCACACTACGAACAGCTGCACTGATATCAAGGAGAAGGACAATAGAGAAAAAGCTATCATCAGCATAGAGGAGAAGATGATTAACAATGTTATTTTCATGCTGTTACCCAATTATGCATAATAAGTGGTTGCAAATGAGTCGATCCAAAGGTGTGTATTCTTTCTGGAGCACAGACTTAAGGGAAGTAAGAAATTTTAATTTGGGAATTTCAGTTAAATGTTGCTATGGCCCATCATTCTCTTTCAAATATTTTTCCCCAAAAATATAACTTGATGCACTAGAGACTCAGTTGTGCTGAATATGTTTTGATCATCCATTTTGGCTCACTAATGAGCACATAGACTCAAAGTTCTGAAGCATTTTTGGTAAACAGTCATCAGGAGCCAATGAAAATACATATGAGATATCTAGTTACAACCATTGAAACTGAAGCTGTTAAAAAAATATCCAGACATTTACAAAGTAACTGAGAAGTCCCTAATTGAGCTGCACACAAGCTCTGAATTTCTGGAATATCTAGCTGTCCTATTTGATTGTTTTGTTTTGTTTTTTAAATCAAGCTCAACATTAGATCATGACAGTGAACAATGTAGAGAAGAGGAAGAGGGAAGAAGCTTTTAATCAACAATTAATATCTGTGAAAAACACTGGTTATAAAGCAGAGAAAGCAAGGCCAGGACAAGCAGGAGCATAATTCATATCAGCTAATATAATTTATATCTTTAAATCTCAACAATTCTATATAAATTATTCCCCCGAAGAAGATACTGTTTCCTGAAACATTAATTATTCTGTCTATATTTATTCAACTCTTATATTAAAATCCTATATTCTATAATTACATTAGTGCTTTCTGCATAACACACTTATTGTAATTAAGTGCTATATTATAAATGCATATATATAGTATCCAATCTCTTGTACACAAATGTAGGGAACATTGATGTTTGGTTCTGTAGATGGATAATTGGTCTTGGCAACAATGGTATCATTAGCTGCGCTTTTCTTTGTATCTCATCAAACATGCAAAACATGGTCAAATAATTATTAAGTGGGCATGTAAGTAATGTTTATCTTAGGTCTTACTCACATAATTAGAACGTAAATAGGATGTCACTAAAATTGCATTATCAGGCAGCTGTGGGGAAAACAAATTATACATAGAGACAATTTATCAAGACCTTTGATATATAGTATTATCAAAGCCCTCGTTGATCAAAAAATGTAATTAGGAGCTATAACTGGTAACAAATATAAAATATGTGAACCATTTTGGAATAAAAAGTATTGAAAAAGTGTCTTATATCTTTAAAAAAGGTATTTTAAAGAATGCATTTACAAATGTTTGCCATCTCTACCAGAAATGCACAATAAACCATCTTGCTTTGCAGTAATCCCTACACTACCCAGTGGCTATATGTGTTACTACAGGGAGTCCTCAGTATATCTCTCCCCATTATTTATTGTTTTGGATATCTGTTGCTCTTCAATAGGGGAATGTGTGTCGGTTTACATTGGCCCTGATCCACATATATGTCATTTGCACGGATCAGCCATGCATGGCTAGGTGCTATCCACAGCTTAGTGGGACTTGATGCTGTTCTTGCTCTCAAGAAAGAAATTGTCAAGTTGATGAAGGATGTTGGCTTTTAGAAGATGGTGGAGGATGATGTACAGGAATTGTTGGGGTCTCACACTGAACAACTAACAAACAAGGAACTGATTGAGCTGGACCAACTACGGATATCTGAAGAAAACAAGGGTGATGATGACAATGACCTTGGGAAGGAAGCCAGAAGTCTGACAACAAAGAATCTCTCCTCTTTCCTTGGATTGGTGGATGAGTTGATGATGTCTTTACTTTTATGTCTTTTTAGTATTAAAGTATTTTTGTTTGTTACAAGTAAAACAAAATATTCCTCAGAGAAACCATGGACCTAAATTACTGTTGATGTCATAACAGATAAATGGGGTGAACTAAGACTTAACGCATCCTAAAAGCCTTACCAAATCTCACAAGAACTCACTCCATTATTGCTGCTAAACCATTTCATCACAGCCTTCCTTCTCATTCTACTGCTCTTTGACTCCCCAAGGAAATCTCTAGGAATGGCCGTTTTCTAGAGTACATCGCCTCAGAGAATGTTTTTAAATGGATGTGGATTGTGATTGTAAGGTATTAATTTCCATCAGGAAATGTAACCACAATTCTTTATTCCTTATCAAGCACTAGACCAAACCAATCTGTTAAAGCTGTAGATACAGTATTGTATACACCATTCTTAATATCTTATGCTAAGTAATCATGTAACTTTAATGAATCTAATTCTTCCCTAGTGTAAGCTCATACAAGTCAGTGAAGCTACACAAGGGATAGATTTTGGCCTCTTATTGCTAATCAAATCAGTAAACTAGGCAAACAGTGGTATAGCTACAGGAAATTAATGTCCATTTAAGAATTAGAAAAGTGAATCTTAAGGTACTACACTTTTAATGTCTGTGAATAAAATCAGCCTTTCATTGTCAGAGTTACCTTTAAGTAAACCACAAAGATATATGATTGCATTTTTTTCATTTTCCCAATTAAATTAAAATTGTTTCAAAGCATGATCTGTGGATAATAGCTCAATGAAAACTCCTAGTATTTCATTCTTTCAGCAGTTTTCATTTCCTTCTGAACCAGGATTATTAGCAGATATTTATATACGCAGAAAGTTAAGCTACAATATTATTAAACTTTTTAAAATGCAATTACAATACCATAAAGACACAGCTGTTTAACATCTTTCTCATCAGAATACTTGAAATAAAAAGAGCATTTCCTAAATACAATGTTACAGTATTTTGGAGATTTGCATATGCGATTTATTTTAGAGAACATCCTTATAAAACAGTATCACAAAACAATTCAAACAAAGACACCAAGTAAAAAAGTGAGCTTTACAGAGAAGTTGCAGGTAGTTGAAAGTGAAATAATTCAAGAAAGGTGAAGTAACTCCAGTAGAAAAACTCTCACAAGGAAAAAGCAAGCCCAAGGTTGGAGGTATGAGGTAAGTATATGGAGTTAAAGAATATTTAAATGTAACATCTGAAGTGTAGTTTAAGTGTGTGGACATGAGATGGTTCAATTTATGAAGTGTCTGGTTACAGTATTATAGATAGCTAAAGTGTCAGAGAGGAAAGATTAGGACAGAGCAGAAGAATAGGAATTGCATTAATCAAGATTGGAAGTGATTAATTCTTTATTAAAGATTTTAAAGTCTTGCTATGATAATTGGCTGGCATATACGAGGAACTATACTATGATTCACATCTCTAAATCGTACTGAGCACTTACTTGTTCATTAAGTTCTCATAGTCCTATCAGACATTCTAGTATACTGAGCAGATTAGACATCAGCAGGCAAAATTATCATTGGTTTGATTATTGGAGTCCATGGGCTTGTAACAAGAATTAATTAGATTCAGTTATGTTATTGGATTCTCACTGTCAGCATTATATACATGTACCTTTCAGATCTGCGTATTCTCATTAAATGCAAAAAAATTATTAATGCAATACTAGGAGTATAGTCAAAAATTACCAGAGGTAAAAGAGAGAAATATGAAGGTTAATAATCTTAACTCAGCCTTAATACACATCCTTGATGCTTTGATACATTAAATATTTTATAATATGGATATTATGGTACACATTTTAACTCAAAATACAGACATTGAAGATACTGCATATATGCAATTCATCCACAAGTGAGCTTTTAATGAACATTAATGCAATGATAAGACATGCAATATTTACATCAATTTACTTGTTTTAAAAGCCAAAGTGAGGGAAAAATGTCTGTGCTCAGTAGTGTTGCAATACAAATGGTTCCAATTAATCTCCAATACTCACATCTCACTGAGGTACATGGTAAGGAGAAGTGTAATTTCCACTTGGTCTACATTGTGTGCTGGAAAGCAAATCCTAAACATGTTCTCAACACAGCTGGAAGTGAGGAATCAGTCTTACTGTGGAAGCAGAAACATTCATATGTGGGGCTTCAGCACTCCCCAACCTTGTATTGCATTGAATAGCATGCTCCATTTCCAAGCCATGTATGACCTAAAGCTTGTTCATGTGACAGATATCTCACACTGACTGAAAAGCAAAACCAACAACCCCGGGCAAAACAAAAAAAAGAAAATCCTCCCTTTCTACATCTAAAAAGAAACTTAAGCTCTTACCAGGTTTATACCACAAAACTTTGCCACCACTGTCTACTTGCTGAATGAGAAAAAGTACTGCCATATATGCTAGGCCACATTATTAAATTGGCCTCTCATACATCATGTCAAACTAACAAAGACAGTATAATAGGAATCATATGTATGTACTGAATGCCAGTCCAAGGTTTAAATAAGTGATTGTGGGATGCCAGAACCAATTGTTTTGCATTTCTGTGGATAGCCAATGAGGAGGAGGAGGAACAGGACTATTTTTTGTCTCCACTGTTCCTTTAGCCTAAAGCTGTCTGGCATGCTGGAAAGCCAATCAAATTTCCCATCAGTTAAGTTGATTAGTAACAATCATGACTCTTTCCTTTATACTACATCCAGAAGTCTGCTGCCCTCTGTCATTAATGGCCACTTGTTATAAAGAGTAAGATAACACGCCCCACAGAAATATGCAGTTTCACATGGGAGAAAGGCAAGAATTTCCCATGAATAAAAACATGTACGTTATAAGCAGGTACAAAAGATAATGCTCCAACATGGGACCATATGCAGTGAGCATACTCATGATGTTAAGAATTAATGATCAGAACTTATACCCTGGGTATGTTTCCCATGCTTGTTGAAGTGCAATGTTACTTACTGGACAATTATTCTTTTGATCCCCGGCTTCTATGCTGAAGGACATTTAACTGAAAACAAAGTCTTAGTAGTGTAGTACTACTACAATCTAAGTCAATGATAACATCATAGAATGAGAGCATAGGGTACATAAAGGAGCACGTGGGCTGTAGTGATGTTATTTATTTATTTTGAAAAGAAAATAGAAGGAGATGTAACAGATGGTATTATCATGTAAGTAATTTTTTTCTGAATCCATTATAGTCTGCATGCAAGAGAGTGTGTGGCCCTTTTAGTCCATCTGCTCTTCTACTTACATACTATAGACCCTTTTTTTAGAAAGTGCTACAAAGTGCTCCCTCAGAAAGAAAAAAAAATGTTAGCAACCTACTTCTGTTTTATAGACATAAACATGTCTATAAACATGTCATATCACTTAATCTGTTGTGGTAGGCTGCAGAGCAGATGTGCCTTACTATAACAGCTTTAGAAGCAGTAACTTGCAGAATTTACATTGTCCTAAAGACTCCTATTTAGAGAGCATTCAAGAAACAACATAGAAAACATTGCCTATCTCCAGAAAAATTAAAGAGTAACAGAGGGATTTTAAAGGAGAAAAACTTAAGGAATATACACTATCTTTGATCAGTGCATGAAACTATACTGATACATGTATGAATTTAAAGTGAAGACAGTATCCACACAGGTATTTATGCATCTACATTTATGCAGCCCCATCCCAGCAGCTTTCTAACCCTACAGGTTCCTAAATTCATGTCTTGTTTAAGTTCTCTCTGTAAAACTTGCTTAGGTTCCTAAGATTATATCTTGGGAGCATGTACACTGCTGTTTCAGGCCTGTATGGAGCCTAAACCTCAGCACAATCCTCAAACCAGGTGCTCTGTTTCACAAAGCAGAAGTCTCTCTGTGGATCCAAGCCTAACTAGCTCTTATGGAGTATCTCATTCAACGCAAACTGCAGTGCCACTCTGTATGTTGAAACATATGTAAGTCTCTATTTAAGCTTCTTTCCTGTAGAAGTAGCACTGAGATGTAGAAATTTCAACCATTTTTGTGGCTACAGACCAATGGAGGGGTGATTGAAATAGAGATACAGGAGATGTGGCTGACACTCTCCATCCCCAGGCTTGAAGTACAGGCAGTCCCCGAGTTACGCGGATCCAACTTATGTCGGATCCGCAGTTACGAACGGGGCCCGTCTCCCTGGTCTCCAGCGTGCTCCTTGGCTTTGCTCTGCTTTGCTCCCTATCTCCCTGGTCTGCAGACCAGGGGGATGGGGAGCAAAGCGGCGGAACACGCGGGCAGTGGACAGCCCAGACGCGTCTGGGCTGTCCGCTGCCGCGTGCTCCGCGGCTTTCCTCTGCTTTTCTCCCCGTCCCCCTGGTCTGCAGACCAGGGAGAGGGGGAGCAAAGCAGAGCAAAGCCAAGGAGCCCGAGGGCAGCAGGACAGCCATGGCGCGTCTGGGCTGTCCCGCTGCCCCCGTGCTCCGCGGCTTTGCTCCGGACGCCTGTGGTACAGCAGCTGGGGCGCTGCCGGTTGGTCCCGTAGCGCTGCTCTGGGTGCTACTGGACCAACCCGGCAGCACCCCAGCTGCTCTACCCCAGGCGTCCCCAAGTCAGCCGCTGCTGAAACTGACCAGTGGCTGACTACAGGAAGCCCCTGCCCCAGGCTTCCTGGAATCAGCCGCTGATCAGTTTCAGCAGCAGGTGACTTGGGGATGCCTGGGGTTCTTAAGTTGAATCTGTATGTAAGTCAGAACTGGCATCCAGATTCAGCCGCTGTTGAAACTGATCAGTTTCAGCAGCGGCTGAATCTGGACGCCAGTTCTGACTTATATACAGATTCAACTTAAGAACAAACTTACAGTCCCTATCTTGTACGTAACCCGGGGACTGCCTGTAGTAACAACAACAAAATACATGGTTTCTGCTTTTATGACCCCCATTATAAAAAAATGTCCCAACACAACTCTGGAACAGTGTAAACCATAGTGAGCTAGAACCATGTATGGCAGCAGCAAAAATACAGATTAGAAAGACTCCAGGGCTATGTCTACACTCGCAGCTTCTTGCGCGAGTAATATGCAAATGAGGCTGAGCGTGGAATATCGCTGAGCCTCATTTGCATACCTAATGAGCCACCATTTTTTTCAGAAGAGGCTCTTTCACAAGAAGGAGTGTCTACACTGCCCCTTCTTGTGCAAGAAAAACCCTCTTGCGCAATGCCGTTCTTCCTCTCAAGTAATAGGTGTAATGGCATTGCACAAGAGGGTTTTTCTTGCACAAGAAGGGCAGTGTAAACACTCCTTCTTGTGCAAGAGCCTCTTCTGAAAAATATGGTGGCTCATTAGGCATGCAAATGAGGCTCGGTGATATTCCATGCTTAGCCTCATTTGCATATTACTTGCGCAAGAAATGTAGGCATAGCCCAGATGTCTAGAATAGATATAAATATGATTCTGGACAATGACTCTTAAGACTTTTGTCTTCAAAACCAGCCTATTTTCTATGTCTTTCTCCCATACTTTATGAGCTTTGTGATTGTGAATGTGAGCTTTTTCTGATGGTTCTTCTGCTTTCATAATTACTAAGGCCCTATCGAACTCATGACCACGAAAAATGCATCATGGACCATGACATCTGGCCTTTTGTGTGCTTTTACTTATACTATACAGATTTACAGGGGTATTTCTCAAATTGAGTATCCTCACCCAAAAGGGAGTTGCAGAGGGATGCAAAGTTATTTTAGGGGTGTCATTTTTTAGGGTATTGCCATCCTTCCTTCCATTCTGCCTTCAGAGCTGGGCAGCTGGAGAGCAACAGCTATTGATTGGGCTCCCAGGTCTGAGTGCAATGCTCCACCAATAGCATTGCAGCAGCAATGGGTGGCAATACCATTCTATGCCCCTCTTACTTCTGTGCTGCTGCTTTCAGAACTGAGCAGCTACATACTGTTGGCTGCTGACTAAGGGAGTAGTTCTGCAAGCAGCAATTCTGCCTTCAGGGCTGGGATCCGCACGACCAGCTCTGAAGATAGTGCCGTCTTCAGCAGCATCACAGAAATAAGGTTTACAGCACTGCAACACCCCCCTATAGTAACCTTCAGTGTCAGGATCCTTACAATTACACCACTATGAAATTTCAGATTTAAACAGCTGAATTCATGCAGTTTATGATTACTAAAGTCCTGTGACTGTGGAAGTGACCAAAATTGACTGTGAACTCGGCAGGGCCCTAATAATTACATTAGTAAGGTTATTTTTAAAAAAGCACTTTTAAAATTATCAAAGCACAATGACTCTTAGGGTATGTCTAAACTTGCACCCTCTTTCGATAGAGGGATGCAAATGAAGACATTCCAAACTGCAAATGAAGCCAGGATTTAAATATCCCGTGCTTCATTTGCATATTTGTGTTATGGCGCTATTTCGAATGAACAGACGCTGTTAAGTCACGGTTATTTTGAGAGAAAACCCTTCTCTTGAAATAACTAGTAACCCTCATTGTATGAGGAATAAGGGTTATTTCGAGGGAAGGGTTTTCTCTAGAAATAACCACGTCTTAACAGCATCTGTTATTTCGAAATAGCACTATTTTGAAATAGCTCCATAACACAATTATGCAAATGAAGCACGGGATATTTAAATCCCAGCTTCATTTGCAATTTTGAATGTCTTCATTTACATCTCTTTTGAAAGAGGGTGCAAGTGTAGACATATGTATAGTCTTGACACTTTTGTCTCCAGAATTGATAAGATTTGTTGTTATATTTCATCACAAGTTTGGTAGGAAATGAGGCTTTCATAGCTCCTTCTTTTAGAAATGCATCACATGTGAATTAGGATCCTCCTTCCCTGTTTAAAAAAAGGGAAGGGGGACCACACACAAAATGCAATAGCAAAAATGAAGAGGGGAGAATTCAGCAGTAGAGACTTTGAGAAAACCAAAGGGGAAGGTATTTGTAGGTGGTTTGTATTCTATACCGTAAGACACCCCAACATGTTAACAGAATATCACAAATACAGTACCATATAGTGAGCTGAGTATTCTCTGAACATCGGAAATGTTCTAAGGCTGCATCTAGACTGGCATGATTCTGCACAAATACTTGTAATGGAAAAGTTTTAAATACTCCGATGCTGCCACTCAGGGATAAGCCCTCTTGCGCAAGTATTCTTGCGCAAGAGGGCTTATCCCTGAGCGGGAGCATCGGAGTATTTACGCAAGAACCACTGATTTTGTACTGTACAAAGTCAGTGTTCTTGCACAAATACTCGCGGCCAGTGTAGACAGGCGGCAAGATTTTGCACAAAATCTTGCCAGTCTATATGCACCCTAATTGTTCCACCATTCTAACACCTGCATTAAATAACTCTTTGGTGATTCTCTGTGGATGTTCAGGGGGTCCAGATCCCCAGTTAGCATATATATATCAGTGTAGCTCAACTGAAATCTACAAAGTTGAATAAATCAGTTCAGGGTCAGTCCCAGAGATTCTCACCTTTTTTTTTTTTGGTTTATATTTTAAGTATGGAGGCATATTGGGTTTCAACATTATCCAGGTTTGAACATGATTTGAAGTGTTGTTTAAAGAGAGCTCAAAATAATTTATTTACATTTCTCGCTATGAATATTCATGCTTCATTACTTTTTTAAAATGTGTTTGGCTATGCAGGTGATCTGGTTTTAATGCCTTGTTCCTTGAGTTAGGTGTGCTATGGAAGTAAGTGCATTCAGCTCTTTAAGGTTAATACACTGACTAAAGAAATAGCATCTTTGATACGTAATGACCATGATACAAAACTTTGTTAGCATGAGATAAAAGCAGAGAATATAGGAACATTCTTGGGAATGTGAAGGATAAAAAAACCAACCAAAACAACCCTTGTGAAATTGTAGGTAGCTGTCAGCATAGCCTGGAGTTTCATTATTTACCGAACTATAGAGACAGGCATCCTAAATTTAAATGCATATGTTATATTTACTCCCTGTGGCTCCCAAGAAATTCTTCTTATTTGAATTCATTTATGTGCAAAACTAATTAGTGAGCTCAGTGATTTTTTTCTGTGGCATAGAAGATAGTTTAATTCCAGTATTTACTAAAATGTTCAGACTAAATTCACTATAAACTTGTGACTTGCATGTGAGCTTGTCAATTCAATATATTTCTAGAAAACAAATGAAACAAACATACCCTGAGTTATACAGTGTATATTTTCAGCGCATGCTCTATTAAAGGAATGCACATGACCATCCTTTCAATGTGTCTTTTTAAAAATCTTCTTTGGAAAACTTACAGTACATTTAACAACTAGACTAATCTATTTGGATCATCCATCAGAGAGAGGAGTGCTTTTCCATCTGTTTTCTGTGAAGCAGTCAGGGAACATTTTTAGAGCATCCTTTCAGTCTTATTTTCTCTAAGCATGATTCATAAAACAAAAGAATAACATTCCACTAATCAGGGCTCTATCTTATTTCCTTTCCTTATGTTATTGCTGAGAGGTAGCATATCAAGTTAAATGCAGTACACAGAAAAGTAATAGTGCACTTAGAAAAATACATAGTGATTGAGCATATGATTTTCTCCCAAAAAATTATGAGAAAAGCTTACAATTTAAAAACCATGACCTGTTCACTTTACTTATGTACATAGTTCAGCTGTGTGATTGCTTAGTCTAATTTAAAGCGCGCACATAAAGGAGAGGTTTTAAATACAGGCAGGAGTTTGGAGAGTGCACGAGGAAAGAATTTCGATATTAAGAGCATGCAGCAGTGAATGACTCATGTTTCTTGAAAGCTCAGTAAGGATTTTGAAGGGAGGGTTTTTCTTTATTTAAAGAAAATAACAACTGGTTACATCCCTGAAGAAATGTGATTTAGGAAAGAACAAAACAAAGAAGGGTGGGAAAAGCTTCTTGGCCTAAGGGAAACATTGAAAAACAAGAGTGGAGTAGGGGAGAAGGACAGAATGGGGTAATTCAAATGAATATGCTGCGCTGAATTAAAAACACGCATGTGAGGGTTGAGGAGAAAATGAAGACAAGAAAAAAGGAGATATGTAAACTGTGAAGGGCCTTCAAAGGGAAAAAGAGAAGTTCAGTTTAATGTAGGAGCCAGGAAAAAAGTACTACAATAAGGTCTGAAAATGGTCATCGAAGCAAGCAAGATGAATAACTTTTGTAATTGGTTGTTACTATGGAAAGGGATATTGGGGTGATTCAGCACTTTTTGACTTCAACAGATGCTTGATCGAGGTCTAAAGTGAGAGTACACAAAGCTAGGGAAGAGTAATTGAATTCAGCCTGACCATTTAGGGGAATGGAGAGAAATGAACTCAGTTAATACAAAGGAACGTTTTAGTGTTGTTCAATAAAATATAATAAGAAATAATAAGATGGTATCTGTAAGCATTCTTATTAGGATAATTCTTCCAGTACCCGTTTAATTTGAGGAAAGTGGTGAAAGGGCTGTTACTGAAGATGTTGATTTTCCCCCACACATCATATCAATACAGTCAGAGAGAGAATACAATGTGACATCTATTTTAAAGTTGATTTTCAGAGTGAAATAAGACAGTCTATTCTCACTCTGTTATTACTCCTCAGAGAGCACCAGCTCTGGTTCTTTGTGGAATGAATTAAAGAGACAGAGTGAGAGACAGGAACCTAAAATGAGATCAATATATTTCAAGCAAGACACCTCCTTCCCCCCCCCCCTCCCCCTTCACCTCCCGGGACTGTATTGACACTGGTACTTGGGTGCTATCTTTTTTATGTAGGTAATTTATTTTGTATGAAAGTTCATCTCTTGGAGAAATCATCTGTGTACTTTGTTGTGGTAGGTAGACTTTTCCATCTCAGGACAAATTTTCAAATGCAAGTGCCTAATTATTCCAGCAAAAAAGTGACACACACAAATTCCTGCATTTTGACATAGGATTGGATTAGATGAACCTTGCGGCCCCATCTATCTTTACGTTTCTCTGAAAACACAATGTAAGCAACAAAACAGGTAATTACTTGGCAAAGAGTACATTTGAGCATGCAGTTGTACATATACATATAGGCTACGTCTACACTGGCCCCTTTTCCGGAAGGGGCATGTTAATTTCAGAGATCGTAATAGGGAAATCCGCGGGGGATTTAAATATCCCCCGCGGCATTTAAATAAAAATGTCCGCCGCTTTTTTCCGGCTTTTAGAAAAGCCGGAAAAGAGCGTCTACACTGGCCCCGATCCTCCGGAAAAAGCGCCCTTTTCCGGAGGATCTTATTCCTACTTTCAAAGAATAAGATATTTAAATCCCCCGCGGATTTCCCTATTACGATCTCTGAAATTAACATGCCCCTTCCGGAAAAGGGGCCAATGTAGACGAGCCCATAGGTTTTGCTCTTGCCATTATTACGTGAGCTTTTGGACAAGAAATGTGAGGCAGTTCAATTTTGAAATTTGGTCCCCAGTCTGTTAGCAACATGAGGCAAGAGATGTAATCTTTTTTTTTTTTTTTTTTTTTTTGAGAAAGAGAGAGAGAGATCTTTGGCAATCTGTATAACTTGAGATTGATGATGTATTTCAGGGTTACTTATTACCAGAGCATGATTTTACAAGTTTCCTGCTTTGCAGAGAATAAAATGGTAGGTTTAAGCACAGTTTTCAATACGTATAACCCTAATAAGTTACAATAAAGTTTTAGCTCTCTATTAGTTGTGAGTTATTAAGTCTGTGTAAAAGAACTGCTATGATGCAATTGTGAACAGAGTGAAAAATAATATGTTCACTGCAATATGTTGGAACATGCATTAAAGCAAAGACAGCTAAACCTAAGCAGCCTTAATATTTTATGCAAGATACAAACAACAGAAAATCATGGTAGTTATGTGCCACACAAGTAAGTGACCATGTGGTACAATTTTAAGGAGCAGTAGGAAGCCCTGGCTGGGATTCCCAAGATTTCAGTGCTCCTGAAGCTCTGTGAAGTAAAGTCTAAGGGATGTTGCAGTGATCTTTCACCACAATGCCTAATTAATCACCACATCCTAACTCATTCTGACCCTCTTTGGGGTTGCTTGCCTTCCCTGTAATGCAAAATTCCAATAGACTCTATTTTGGGCACACACACCATTTTGGAGTTCTGAAACAACAACCAGGCTCCATCTTGATCACCCTTCTCCTCCTCCTTTTTACCGCCTTTCCCACGCCGTGGTGGGAAAACCCTGTGGTCACATGGCTATAGTCTGCCCAGAGACAGCAGACATGTAACCATAGTCTGCCTGGCAACAAGTTTACCATATAAGGGCTGCCTTTAGCTCAACTTGGGGCTGCCCATCTGAGTGGCAGTGCGTGCAGTCACTCAGCTGGGTATGTCGGTACCACACCTTAGGATTTCTGGGTTCGGTAGCCTACCTCACAAGCAAGGACTGTGCAGCTATCTGCCATTCCTCTTGTATTCATTCACACTTGCTGCCACGATGATGCAGGGGAGAGAATAATTGGGGAAAAGCCTGTCACTGCTACAGTCCAGTTGCTGTTCCTGCGTTTCCTGAGACGAGACCAGAATCGGGTCACCGGGGCAAGACAAGCTGCGAGAGAAGGTACTATGCCAGTCATCACGCTACGATTAATAGAGCTTTCTACCTTGGCTACCTTGGTCTCAGTCTAGCTTTTATTTGTTTTTGTTCTATTCTTGCATAGTGGGGTCCTTTAATCCTGTTAAGTCTGTTACTTACCTGTTTACCTTTCCTGTTCTAACTGTTATAAATAAATCCTGTTAGTTCACTTCACCTGTCTCTCTTAGTCATTTGAGGAACCGAGACACCACCTGATGATAGATGAGGGTGCGGGGACGGGCCTCATAGCTGGTGTCCTTTAGGCCAAGGAATTTCTAGCTAACATCCCAGGATCACCGAGAGTGACTAATCATCAATGCTTTTTCAAGGTATAAAGAAGATGAGAACCAGCATCAGGCATGAAAACATGAATGTTTTCCCTCACCTCAGTTTTGGCCTAAGATATTCTGGCCTTTCCTGTTCCTCTCTTTCACTAGTCCCTCCACTTCACTATCTGGAACTCTCCCTACCTCGACCAAAAGCTTAGGTTCACTCATGGGAGGTGTCACTAATTCTACTACCTATCATGAAAGCATGTGTCCACAGATGAAGATAAGGGTGCGGAGGAAACCCAAATGCAGCCCTCATTTTAAGAACAAATTGCAATCACTATCTCTCACCAAAATAGACTGTGGCTCTTGCTGAATTTTCAGTGTGGGTTCAGGGGTTCTAAAATTCCAGTTGCTAATACAAAGTACTGTTAGCAGTATATCTACATGTCATAGAATCACAGAATCCTAATACTTGAAAGCTAAGTCTAAGCTCTACCCCTCTGTTGGCAGAGGGATGTAAATTAGCTGTATCGAAAGTGCAAATGAAGACCGGATTTAAATATCCCTCACTTCATTTGCATAATGGCAGCCACTGCTTTTATTCGAACTGGGGCAAGGAGTACAGGATCTTTCGAAATGGGGCATTTCTCTCAAAAATGCCCTATCTAAACTGCCATTTTTTTTCAAAAAGCCCCATTTTGAAAAAAAAGCAGTGGCTGCCATTATGTAAATGAAATGTGAGATATTTAAATCCCCGCTTCATTTGCACTTTCGATGTGTCTAATTTACATCCCTCTGCTGACAAAGGGATGTAGTTTAGACACACCCGAAGAGACTTCAGGAGGTCATCGAGTCCAGCCCCCTGCCCTGGGGCATTTCTAAACTGTCATTGTCAGCCTAAGAGTTACTTTCACCTCTTGTGCTTTTATTAGTGTGTGCTATCTCATTGTATGATGGTGAGAAAATGAAATGTGCACCATGATTAGTAAACTCTTTTGCCCATATTTCAAAAAGTAGAGGGCTGTTTTCTTTCTAATCTCCCACACATTCATCATTTTCTCCATATTCTTGAAAGCATGTGTAACACTGAGGCTATGTCTAGACTACAGGTTTTTTTTTTAAAGTGGCCTTTTCTGAAAAAACTTCACTTGTGTCTAGACTTCCGCCGTGTTCGAAATTACATCGAAAGAACACAGCATTTTTTTCAACAGTGGTAAACCTCATTTTACAAGGAAGAACGCCTTTTTTCGAAAGAGATCTTTTGAAAAAAGGCATTCTTGAATGAAAACAGGGATTTTTTGAAAGAGAGCAGCCAGATTGCCTGGGTGCTCTCTTTCGAAAAAGCAGATTGCTTTTTCAAAAAAAGTGGTGGCTGTCTAGATGTTCTCTTTCGAAAGAAGCTTTTTTGAAAGTTTATTTCAAAAAACCTTCTTTCAAAAGAAGCGTGTAGTCTAGATGTACCCTGACAGACCCCTGCTATTTGGGTAGAATGGAACCTAGAACCTCTGAAGCTTAATGCATGAGCCTCTACCACATGACCTAAAATCCATCTGTCTATTAGCTAAGTCTGTAGAACAGATTCATTATTGTCTATGTAAGTGGTCTCAGCACAACTAAATAAGACTGTACACCACACCCAGGTATGTGGATTACACATGAAATTGTACAGTGAAATCAGGAATGGATGATATGGATGAAGCTGATTAAACATAATTTCAACAAACATATAGTTTAAACCCTACTCCAACACTCTTTGGTCTATCAACATCTATGGTCTGGCATGAGTTTACTTAGTTAGATGTCCATTTATCATGGGTGTGGCCAAGTTTTTGCGGTCTCATAGAGTGTGTTTACAGCCACCAGTCCAGGCTCTCAGAGCTAAATAAAAGCATAGAACACTAATTTACACCTAAATGTCTTCTGAGAGCCCAGTAAGCAGTGGAGGCGTTGGTAATGTTGCTAAACAATATTGACCTCCCATGCTTCAGTAAATTATCTGGTTCGATGCCAGTCAGGTCCTCATGGTGCTGAACTAGAGAGGTACAATCTATATTACATTTTCCTCTTGAGAGGTTAAACCTAAAACTGAGAAAATGTTTAAAATGCAAAGTGAGTAAAGTGAGATCTAGCTAAATAGCCTTTGTAACATGCTATATAAATGTAATTAACATATTATGGTCAATCAATAAGAAAAAAATGAGAATAAAAATTAGGCTTAGCAAAGTGCTGAGACCAAGAACTATCAAACCATTCATCATTTTGAACCACACACAAACATTTGATTTTTGAGGGTGTTTTTTCCCCTCTCAGATAAACAAACCATGACCATCATTAACAATCCACTTTTAAGCAATTGCAGGACCATCTGAACAAATCAGGAACTGCCATACCAAACCTTGGTCCTAAACAGAACTGATTCTAATTAAAATGCTCCTGGCTAACACAGACAGTCACTACTGGGAGATACTTTTTTGTGTGCTGAGGTTTAGTGACATTGATTATTCTTTCCGCTTATTTGCTAATTGTTAAAATAATAGTATAATGAACCACTAAGAATATCCATGGGTATTTAATCAAGTGTTTAACCTCTTTAAGGGAGACTATATAAATAGCTGGCATTGTAAATATTTAAAGGCCTATGAATAAGGCTCACACTGATCCCTCTCAGCAGACCATAGATGTGAATCTAAGAACATTTCACACAGCCTTCCCCTGAGCATCATCCTGCTGATACTATGAAATAATGATGTCTATAAATCCCAACATTTAAAATAGCATATGATCATTTTCTTTTTGATTCCATAGTGTGAGCACTTGCCTGAGACAAAAAGTAAAATTGATTATTTTTTTTAAATAATAAACTTTTCACTTTTCTTAAAACTATGGCATCTAGATGAAGGGTATGGATTACCAGAGAGTAATATGTGTTCTGGCTTTATCATACATATCTCAGCTGCTGGAAAGATACATATCATACATATCTTAGCTGCTGGCCCTATAGCAACTACCACAGCTATGAATTTCCATACTTTGCTTATTCAAGTGGCTGCACTCTCTCTGATGCTGTAAAATTATTAATGTTTCTTTTGCATGAGAAATTTAGCTGTTTGTTTATAAAAAGAATTTTTAGGACATACCAAACTAATACCAACCCTGGTACCTTCCCTTGCAACAAACCCCGTTGCCAGCTTTGTCCACATATTCACTCTGCTGATACCATTATTGGGCCTAATCTAGTGAGTTATAAGATCAAGAATACATATTCCTGCGCATCCAGAATATAATTTATGCTATTATGTGCCGAAAGTGTCCGTCTGCTATGTACATTGGAAAAACATCTCAGACACTTTGACAAAGGATCAATGCCCACAAAATAGATATTAGACAGGATCACAAAGAAAAAACAGTTTCTTGCCATTTCAACCAGAAAGGACACTGTCTCAATGACTTAATTACCTGCATCCTGCTCCAAAAGCCTTTTAAATCTGTACTTGAAAGGGAATCCTCTGAATTGTCATTCATGCTAAAATTCGACACTCTACGTGTCGGTCTCAACAAAGACAGTAACTAATCTTACCCATTACAAAGATAGCTTCCCCAATTATCACCTCTAATACCATTAGCTCACAGACATTTACCTTTCCCCACCTCTAATATCATTAGCTCACAGACATTTACCTTTCTTTCCCCCCTCCCTCGCATTCCCCTTGTGTTCTGAAATGTAATTTGTCTTTTTCATATGTGTTCCCTTTTTTTTAAATTGTATCCTTTGGTATATATGGTTGTGATTATTTTCTTCCACTATTTGATCTGTGGAAGTGGGTTTGGCCCACGAAAGCTCATCATCTAATAAACCATCTTGTTAGTCTTTAAAGTGCTACATAGTCCTGTATTTTGTTTCACCTAAAAAGAAAGAGAACTATCACTCCATGTATTTACATATAAAATTCCAAATTCATTTAGAAGAACATTTATATGATAATATAATATTTTACGAAGTATCTGTACTTCGTTTTCCTTACAGAACGGCTACGTCTACACTGGTATCCCTTCCGGAAAAGGGATGCTAATGTAGTACATTGGAATAGGCAAATCCTCGGGGATTTAAATATCCCCCGCGGCATTTGCATTAACATGGCTGCCGCTTTTTTCCGGCTTGGGGAAAAGCCGGAGAAAAGCACCAGTCTAGATGTTATTCTCCAGAAATTAAAGCCTTTTCCAGAGGATTTCTTATTCCTTCTTGAAAGTTTACATGAAAGTAGGAATAAGAAATCCTCCGGAAAAGGCTTTATTTTCCAGAGAATAATGTCTACACTGGCGCTTTTCTCCGGCTTTTCCCCAAGCCAGAAAAAAGCGGCAGCCATGTTAATTCAAATACCGTGGGGGATATTTAAATCCCCCGCGGATTTGCCTATTCCAAAGTCTACATTAGCATCCCTTTTCTGGAAAGGGGTGCCAATGTAGACGCAGCCAACATGTTTAAACAAACTGTAAAATATAAGAGCAGTAAAATCCCATTTAATTGGTTTACCAGTTAAAGGTAATGTTAAACACTATATTTAACTGGTTAAACAAATAAAGGGGGGCAGTTGGAGAGGCTGAGTTAGAGCGGCCTCCTCCCACTCCCCATCCACTACAGCCAGGCTAGAGCAGCATAAACCCCAGCTATAGAACTGCAGGAAGCGGGCTTTGCCAGCCCTGCACAGGGCTGGAGCACCCCAGCAGTTACCTTTACCGTTAACTAGTAAACATCACATTTAACCCATTACCCACCCACATCCCTATAATATGTCTTATTGGTATGCACTCTTTCCAGATTTGGAAGTAGTTTACAGTCACATTTGTTTGTATTATTGCTAGGACCTGTGGGATGTTTTTATACATTTTCAATTAAAGATGGAAAAACTTTAAAAACAACAAATAGTCAAGCAGCACCTTAGAGGCTAACAAAACATGTAGATGGTATCATGAGTTTCATGGGCACAACCCACTTCTTCAGATGAAAGGAGTTATTAAAGTTTCAGTTTTGAAATAAGTAGAGAATGAGGGGTGGGAAGGAGAAATAGTCAAGTAGCATGTCCATGCTACATGAAGCTGATAGAGAAGTTGCAAATTGTTCTTAAGTACCCATTTTTTTTATGCAATTAGGATGTGGAATGTAGAGGGCCATCCATCCACTCTTTAAGGTACTGTAAAACTATTTGTTGATCTTTAAGTTTTTCCAATTACAGACTAACTCAGCTACCCCTCTGAAGCATTTAAAGATGGGGTTAGCATTAGGAAGAGCTCCTTCTGAGCTGCATCATATTGATGGCGCATTGTGGCCAGATAGGCCAGATAATGAAGCATAACTCACATTTTGTAGCACATATAAACTTTTTTTTGTAAATCGCTACACCTTTGTTTGTGTGGACTATACAGTTACTTTTGTTTCAGCAAAGACCAGACTACCACGGCTACATCTCTATTACTTTGTTTGTGTGACTTTATTAATTGTAAAGATCATTCAGTAGGGGATCACATCAAAATGCAGCTTTAAGAAAAGTACAAATGTACATGTAATTAATATGTGGCATAATTTAACTGAATAAGAACTAATAACCAAGTACTTTATTTTGTGATGTAATTTGAACTTTGATTCACAATGTGACAAACTCTTTCTATGATGTATCCCAAATACAGTGATGTACACAATTTACCACAAAACAAGCAAGTGATCGAGGGAACTGACAAAAAGTGATGGGATTTACATCCCATCATTACATGATAAAATGTGAACAAAAGGAAATGTTGATTCATAATGGATTTTGTACTATAGACACGTACAGTTTAATACAAATTTATGCAGGTTTGACTTCCCTGGTCCAGCACCTTTGGGCCATCCTGAATGAAGTAATTTGCTGGATTATGGGAGGGCCCCTGCTTCCAGCATCCCAGCCTGCTGCCTCCCTCTATGGCTGGTTCTGCGCCAGCTCCATTGCCACTGGGCTGCGGCCCCACTGTTGCCAGGCTTGGGTACAGCAGGCTCTCTGGATACGGAGGTCTCCAAACACTGCAGTCCCACTGCTGCCATGCTCTGCCAGGGCTAGGACTCATTGACTGCTGGCAGCCCCACTGCTGCCATGCCCCACCAGGACTTCCTGGGGATAGGCCTTCCCACCCCTGCTGCTGCCCCACTTGGTCCAAGCAGGGCTCGCTGGTTCCCTTACTGCCCTTCCCAGGCTCCCCACCACTGGACTCCTGGCTGGTTCACACTCCCCAGTGCTGGTGCTATCTGGTCCTTTTGGACCACAGATGTTGCTGGACCAGAGAGTCCCAGATTTGGAAGGTTTAACCTGTATAATAAAAATCTTTGTTTTGTTCCTAATAACTTCATTTTGAATATATATTAATAGACCAGTTTTTCCTGCTGCTTAATAAACTAGCTAATATTGAGAAGTAATGTGTGTATTTTCTAATTGATAAGCTAATTTGGGAAGGTTTATTATGTAATATGATGTGAATGAAATAAATGGGAGGACCTTATTAATACCAAATATATACAAGAAGTATTTTAAAGACACCCAAGTGTTTTCATTTGTTTTGTTTTATCATGAATCAAGTGACTAGAGAAGTCTTGCAAAGAGACTATTTGATTTGAAGACCATAACATTTCATTATAACTGCTAGGGGAAAAGATCAATTATGTACACAGAGGCAACACATGAAAAGGTGATTATTGTGGTGTTTAAATATATATATTCAATAATGTAATGGTTTACAATAATAGCTGAGGCCAGGAATTCACTGTGAACTAATGACCAGTTCTAGTTAGATTTAGAGATTACAACTTTATCAATAGTTATTGCTTATTTCTCCATTTACTTTTCCACAAACCCATAGCCTGTGGAACACTGAGTACTTTCAACTCCTGCTGATACTAATTATTTTTATTATTTTTTAATTTCAGTTGTTGAACACCTATATCACATAATGGTTGTTTTCTCCTTTGCTGGATGTCTAATCCAGAACCCTACAAAGCCAATTTGAGTGTTTGGATCAGGTCAGGGATGAGTGGGTGGTTGGTTTATATCAACTAACAACTAAAGGGTAAACAAAAAGAACTCTTTTAGTAATAAAATAAAATAAAATTAAAGAATTAAGAATTTGAGATGCTGAGAGGAAAATTATTCACAGCACACCAAGGGATGTGAACAGATGAATTTCTTTAACTCTCCCTTTACCAATAGTAAGAATCTTAGATCAAATTTCTGAGCAATACCTGTGGTCTTGTTTGATACTAATTGACATTATTGAAACTTGGTAGGAATTTTATCATGATTGGAATGTTAAGATTGTTTGTTATGTGCAAACAGAATAAAATCCAAACTAATATTTACACTCTCTCTTCATTTAAAAAAGACCAATTTCTCAGACTTGAGCACAATTATCAGCTAAATCAGCTGGGAGAAAGAATTTAAAAAAGGAAGTAACCACTAGAAATAGTTTGAGAACTATTCACTAGATGTCCTACAAGCAACAATCACTCAGCTGAGAAAGGCCAAATTTGGGTTTGGTGGTACTAGGAAAATGGGATGTGTCTGGAATGGGATTGCTTCTCATGAAACCATATCAGAGAGAGACAGAATCACCAGGCAGGTGATAAATGGGGAACAATCATTAAGCAGCTATATTTCTAGTGATATTGTGGCCCTATGCTATTTAATATTTTTAATAAATAGCCTGGAAGAAAACAGAAGTTTGCAAATGAAACAATCATTGGGACATCACAAATCCATAGATATCCTCTATTTGCATGCAGATGCAGATACCCACTATTCATTTCTGTGAAATTGGAGCAGATGCAGATACTATAAAAGGGCTTTACCAATCTGTGCTTCTGCTCCCTCCTCTGATTTTAGAACCATGCTCAACTGAGATGCGGTGCCCATTTTGTGCTGTCTCTCACCCTTCACAGTCTCTGCCCTCTGCTATTTCTTCTCCACAAGACACTGCCCCCCCATTGCTGCCTGAATGTCCCTCTCATTGCTGGCCCTTTGGCCACTAATCCTACCATAGCTGGCCCCCTTACTTCTAAAAGCCCAAAGTCCTCAGAAAAATGGGTGCTCTTGTCCACCCATTAGGTGTTCCCCATGAGGCACATGGTCAGGGTGTGGGTGATTGTCCCGCTCTGCCCCACCTGGCAGTCACCAGAGGGAGTAGGGGTCAGGGCATGCTTGCCTAGGAGTGTGGGCAGAATGTGGGTGCTTGTCCTGCTCCCCATTGGGAGCATTTGGTAGGGCAGAATGGGACAAGCACATGCACCTCGGTCACACTCCTTGGCAGAAGCACCCTGACCACGTTCCCCCATAGACACCAGGCAGTGCAGAGCAAGACGAGCACCCTTGAGCGGGAGCATCCCGATTGACCTCTCTGGTAGGCACATCTGGCAGACAAATCAGGGCAAGGCAAACATTTGCACCCTGACCAGGTTTCTCAGCAGGAAAGGTCCCAGGCCAACCATAAACCCTTAATGTGTTTCTGGCTCCTTGTCCCCAGTTCCAGCATCTTCCCCCTTTCCCCACCAGTGTCCTACCACCAGGGAATTCAATTGGCAGCTTCCCTATACCCAGGTCGTAGCTCCTGCTGTGCTTTGTCAGAATCTCTCCTGTATTGGGATGTATGGAGTCATCTTTAGCCCTTGCATTATGTCACTTTCCCTGTGCATTTGCAAAGATTCAGTTTGAAAAAGAACAGACCTTTAGCCCTTAAAGTAACCGGAAAGTTGTCTCCTTTAATGATGCTTATTGTTATTGAGTGCATAGCAGAAGGAAAAGTACGGAGAAGCATGCATTTGCAATTATTGCATGATGAGGCAGCCTTGTACTATGTCCACTGTCTCACCTCCATGGGATCTGCATTTCAGGCAATTCACTTTTCAGCTCATTACCATGAATTGACGTCCTGCATCGCTCCCTGTGCACTTTAGTTGCTGCCAGAAAACTTTCTCAACAGCATGAATTTGAAAAGCCAGTGGTCAGCGGAGAACGAAATTATGTGCTGGTGCTTACAGTTTGAAAGGAAATGCAAAAAGCAAATCACCGCTTTGGAATACATTCAGATTTCATATTGATGAAAAGAGAGATAGCGTGGATGAATATGTTGCATGCGTCAAATGCAAAAAAGTCTATACTTGTGGTAGCCATAAAACTCGGACTTCAACAAACTCTACTCTGATTCTGGTCTGCATTTGTGTTTCAGTAAATTTGAAGATATTCACCAATAAATGTGTCATTATCATATGAGACAAGAAGACAACCGTTTCTCATGAATAATTGAAGTTTGTTGCAAAAAGACATAAAGACCTTTCAAAGTAGTCAGAGGTGAGAAATTCTCAGTCTTTGATTAATATGGGTGCCAAACATGGGCTATGGCAGGCTTCTTTTGGAAGAGATCTTCCGAAAAAACTTCTTCTGAAAGAGAGTGTCCACACACAAAAGCACATTGAAAATATGATCTGCTTTTTTGAAAGATAGCATTCATACTGAATGGACACTATTTAACATTTAAGTGATGACTATGGACGAAGTGGCCACCAGAACACCTGTGCTTTTTCCTCCTTCCTCTTCTTTCAAAAGAACTCCCTCTTCCCCATCCACACATGCCTTTTTCCGAAAGAGTTCTTTCAGAAAAGGGCTTCTTCCTCATAGAGAGAGGATTACCAATGCTGGAAAAATCCCTCTGTTTTTTTGATTTACTTTCGGAAGAAAGTGATTTCAGTGTGGACATAACTTAGGGTTTTTTTTGAAAAATGGGGTTTTTTCCAACAAAACTCTGTAGTGTAGACATACCCATGGTGAAATGTGTGCTAATATCATATTCCATGACATTAACCCATCATGGTGCACTTATGTCAGAAGAAAAAAGAAAACAAAGCTTCACAGGTCTGAAAAAAGTTCTTGGCACAATAGCTGGAGGTGTTACCCTTGATCTGTGGACAGATGACCAAAGAAATGTTGCCTGGTTAGGAATAACTGTTCATTATATAGAGCCACAACCATTGCAAAGTGCTATTATGGGTGCTCATCCAAGCAAAAATGAAACACTTGCTGGGCAGCTGGCCGAAGAGCACCTTTTCCAGTTCACTCCCCATCTGCTTCCCACCCTGAATCCCCCTCCTGCGCCCTTTCCCCCCTGCAACATCTCTACTGGAAGAACTGATCTGACGTCACATGCACCAGAGTAAAGTGCCTGCTGTTGATACTCATGGTCCCCACAATCCCTTTTGGAGGTTAACTTGTGAAGCAAAGGTGTGTAACTACCACATCTCAGCACTGCAAGCAGAAAGCCCTAGCAAAAATTAGCTCTGGCTTGGCCACTAGAGGAAAACTACCTGCACCCATTCTTTTGCATCTCTCCCTGAAGCCCTCTCCTGCGTCCTTCACTCCTGCACTCCCCCTCCTGTGGCAGGAAACTGACAAATTCACGGAGAGACGTGTCGTCTTCTGTCATTCCTCCTGGCTTCCCCACACAGGCCCCCAAGAAGCTCAGAGGTGAGATGCCCTGGGACTCCCCTTGTTTTTTCACACGTAGAACAGACTCCTGGTCTCTTGCATTAACTGAGCTATTTAGAATAACATGATTCATCACTCAGCTTCAGTTATAACTGAAGCTGGGCAATGCAGATAGAGATACTCTCTGTGTTTGTGAGATGGAGCAGGGAGTGTTGAGATCACTTTAAAAACCTCAGAAGCCTGCTAGAGTAACTAGTTCTTCTCATGTGGCATTTTTTCCCCCACCATTCCAATATCAGACACTACAGCAAGAACTTGATCAGGAAGCCTGGAGACTGACACATTTGCTTAACAAGGAGGTGACAGGGAAGGCTCCCTCTTCAGCTCTTCCATCCAAGCTGTTGGAAGAAGATTGCAGTGCAAACTGTGGTGATGATAAGGGAAGGAATATATTTGTTCTGATGATGATGGTTGTACGCTAAAGATTGATGTTTATGGTAGCAACCTGCTGTGCACATTTTATTAAGCCATAGGATGCACTCAGAGAAACACAGACACTCCTCCTGAGAGTGAGTTCTGTGAGGCCACTTGCAGTTACCAACGGGCTACAGATGTGGATATACATCAGTGTTTCTCAAAGTGATCTGTAGACCTGCTTTGGGAAAGCCATTAGCAGGCCTACGCCACTTTGTTTACCTAAAGGATCTGTAGCCATGGAGCCTCGCAGCTCTCATTGGGTATGTCTACATATCAAAGCTATTTTGGGATACCTGAGGTATCCCGAAATAGCTACCCTGCATCTTCCACCCATTATTTTGAAATATTTTTGAATTAACTGGCATGCTACTTCAGCATCCCAGTAAGCCTCATTCCACAAGGGACAAGGGATGTCTTGAAATAATACTTTATTTCGTAATTTGGTGATGTGTAGGCAAATTTTGAGATAGCCTATTTTGAAATAAAATCGAAATAAGTATGCAAATTATGTACTTATTTCAAGTTTAGAGTGGAGTGTAGACATGGTGATTGACTCCCATTTGCAGCCAAGGCAAGCTGTGGGAACCAGCATGGCCAGGCTGCTACTTCCCGTGGCTCTCCTTGGCTGGAAATGGCAAACCAGAGCCAATGGAACTGCAAAGCTCTGTAGCTATAGAGCCTTTAGGAGGAAAACACTAGCAACTTTCCCAAAGCAGGCCTGCAGCCCACTCTGAGAAACACTGATACTCATAAAAAGTGGGGAGCAGATTGAACATCGGATACATATTGTTTCTAGGGGATCTGGATCAGATGCAGATCCACATTTCTATACCCACACAGGGTTCCACAGATAGGGTTAGGGACTCTATTTCCCTTTGTATTTGCCATTACTGAGATGATTAGTGGAATGGTGTACCCAGTTCCAGATCCCACAATTCAGAAAAGATGCTAATAAATTGGAGAAGGTTTAGAGAAGAGCCATAAGAATCACTAAAGGATTGAAGACATGTTTCACAACAATAAACTACATAGGTTGTGCTTCTTCAGTTTATGAACAGGAAGGGTAAAGAGTGACTTGATCTAGCGTAAAAATTCCTATATGGACAACAGAAGTACAATAAAACAGGTTAGTTCAATTTATCAGCTAAAGATAAAAATATAAAATTGCTGAAAAACTAGAAATAAGCTGTGAGTTTTTAAACAATGAGGGTAATTAACAATTGGAACAACCCACCACTGGTAATTTTAAATCAAATGATATACTCTTGTTCAGTGGTTCTCAAGCCGCAGCCCAGTCAGCACAAAGCTGTGCCCCATGAGACATTGTCAGGACCATACATGTAGCATGTGTTTTATTGTGAATGCATCCTACATAACTCTTAGGGCTTATTTACATTACAGAGAATCGAAGCTGCCTCAGTCAATCTCCTGCAGTTAGTAGATCTCATAAAAACATGCTAATTCTAACTGAGAGGCATTCCCGTCGGTGCTGGTAGTCCTGTTCCTCGTGAGAAATGAGGGAAGTCACTGGGAGAGCGTGCTCCCATTGATGTCCTCTGGTGTGGATGTTGCCAAAACACAATTTGAGATCATTTGACTCAAGATATGCAACTCCAGTTATGTTAATTATGTATCTGAAGTTGACTTTCCCATTTAGTGTATATCTAGCCATAGAGAGTTGCAAATGCGCCTACAATGGTAAATAGGTTTAGAACCATTTCTCTGTCAATTACAAAAGGCAATTAATCCAGGAAAGTGCTGTGTTATACAGGAAGTCAGACTAGATCATAGTGGTCTCCTCTGAATTTATAGTCTAAGCATGGGAGATCAGGATGCTTCATTTCTTGCATTGGTCAGTCATTCCCAAACTTTAGAGATTGAAATTTCTAGTTGAGATATTACATTAAACATTACTGAAATTGATGGATTAAAATAGAAGTGATTTTTCTTTTTTTACATTTTGCCTTTAATAGCTTGATTGTAAATATAGCTTGACATATCACGAGGCACATCAAGTGTGGCAGCAGTACAGATGTCTTACAGATGAACTCTATATGCACAGCTTCTGCTTTTGTACTGAAAAATTAATATGGCTCCAAACCTTTTAAAGTATTTTGCTTATGTTTTTTGTATGAAGAAAAGTAACTGTTGCATATGAGCTTTAAAGATGAAAAACAAAGGTGGCTGGAAATTCAGAACATCTGACCACAGATAAAGGCTGTACCAGAACCAACCATTAGAAAAAGCAATTCTTAGGTCAGCAAGTACTAGTTGCAAAGATAACTTTCTTCTTATTTCAGTATCTTATTGCCTGAGTTATTTACACTATTCCTGTTCTCACCTCTGAAAGTCATTTTACCACCTGTACTTTCATTGCAAGGATGAAAGAAGGTAACTGTCTTTGGAGTTGATAAGACAATATTGGACTTGGTAGCCTTACAGAAGCCTTTCAACTTTGGACAGCAAAAGCTTCATCTTTTTTATTTACTTATCTCATACATGGTACTGGGGGATCCCCAGATCAGTACTAAACAATGGTATTTTGAATAGCTGTGTTACTTCAGCTCTTTGAAGCAAGCAGACAAGTTTAGCTTTATATATATATATATTAATGGAACCATCCCAGGAACATTTGAAACTGGCATTAAAATAAAAGAATTTGCCCTATATGTGCAGTAAATATCACCTTGGACAAGTGCTGAGACGGCAATTCATCTAGTTTTCAGATAGATATTATTAAACATTCAAGTAAAATAGGTGTTTGAGACTGATGGTGTTGTTAGTGCATTGTGAATTTTCCATCTGCTATCAGCACTTCAGTATCTGGAACTCTACCTGCTTCATTAATGGGAACTCACTGTAGTTTTTTAAACTTTTTAAATTTTCCTTTTTGACTGCAATGTTTAGGGAAATGATGCAATGAAAGAATTATTGACTGTGGTTGAAAATTATTGTTCAAATGGATGCCACGGGTACTGTATTGTATTTAATCATGAAGTTTGCTTCTTTCATCTCATCTTCACCAGCTCATTGGTGAAGTTTGTCCTTTTTCTGAAAGGAAATAACTATGCAGAAAGAAGCTGGAATGTCACCTATAACTATGATGAAGTTTGACTGACCAAAGCAAAGTGAATGTTGCTCATAGACAATGAAAGGGTCACATTCAACATTCACATCAAAGCTAATTTCATAACAGAGAACAACAAGGTAAATGATGAGAAAATGTGCTATTCCACAAAGCTGACACTTTCTTTTCACTTCTTTCAAAAACTGTGTTAGCAATATCTCTTAATTTGTCATCAGTTGTCAGCACCTCAGCTCCTCTCCAGGAGTGACTAACTTTTCAGTGATCTGTTTAACACAATTTTCCAAATGTCAGCAGGCATCCTAAACTGTTTTCCCTATAGGATTCTATTTCAGCACTTCTCTTGTCAGTGTACTTTTTTTCTCTTTGATGTGTCCCAGCCATGTCAAACATTGTTATTTCAGCATAGTACCAGCCCCACAGTTATCCGGCACAGTGTCTTTGCCCAATGATAAAAGTTAGACTCAGTTATTCAGTGTGTCAAACTTCATTCCTTTACCTTTCAATGACTTCTAGTTCCAGAAAACATGCTAAAAATCTTCTCTTGGTTTACCAATAGTTCCTGCTGTTATATTTATTCATCTTAATAAAAGTCATTAGCTATGCACAATGCTTTTTTCATTAATGATGTATAATTAAGTTAATGATTCAACCTTGATATGTGGACAGGCAATTGAAAGGATTCCAATCACTGCTATAAAATAAGAGTGAACATAGCTTGAAAGGAGTTACAAAAACAAACTGAAAAAGGTGGGAAAAATCTGCAAAAATCCAGTATTGGGTTTTCACTATTTTAAATACATGCTTAATTGTTGATATTTGATTTATGTCCTTTTCTATGTGCTATAATATAGCTGACATATTTTGGTGTATGTGAAGTTATAGTATCTGATTTTATTGGGTGAATATTCTGAGAATGGATCCTCACCTTATTTGAATTGTTGCATTCATATCTGAACTCAAAGTTAAATATTGTGGCAAATCAAAGAATAAGAGGGATATTTTTCACTACTTTGCCCTTGCTTATTTACACCTGAGCAAATTAAGCCTTAATTTCTATAAATAATAAAAATATCTGGATAATTCTCATGTGTTTTATACCATTTTGAACAGATGTAAATACACAAAGTGTGGAGAAATGGAGAATCAATTTATCAATTTTCCAAAGCACACATGATCTGATGATGTCTGACTGATATACTTTGTATTTACAGATCTTTTTTCCACACTTTAAGGGGAAGTTTAGCTATAGTTTCCCAGAACTAAACCTAAATTTAATCTCTACCATGCCATATATACCAGTATAAGGTTTTACACAAAAATCTTTATTGTATTTACAGGATTGTCTGCTATGTTCCTGATGCTCAAGCACCCTTCTTTCTCCAAGGATTTCTGAAAAATCTGAGAAAAGACAGATCAGGAAAGTTCTGATCAAGAGAGTGAAGGAGGAAGTCCCCACATTAAAATAGCCTATAGCCTCATTATGAGAGATCTCAGAAATGGGAGATCCCACGTAACATTCCTTCTTCCCCTACTATTCCTTCTACTCAAGAATGGGTACTTGGATCAGGAGCATCCCAGTCAAATATTATAGTCACTGGACTAAAATGTTATGAGGAAGTTATCTTCCTCTTTATACTAGGCACTTAACTTCTAAAGATGAATCCTTAGAATTCCAGTTGTGAGGTGCTATACTGGAAGCCAGAATTAGACCCTATTTTCAAGAAGAGCACATCCTTCCCTCAGAGCAGCATCTCCACTGGCTAGTTTATGTGAGAAGCTGCCAAGGCTCCTGGCTTTTGTTAATCCCATTCTGAGATGCCTCACTCCTGTCCATTTGTTGAATGGGGAGCCTAAGTGCTAAATTTAGACTTGGTAAATCTGAGCAATGTGTAGGCACCTAAAAGTTAGGGGAAACATGATGGTTTTGAGGATTGCCACAATTTCTTTCTTAATCTAGCCTATAGTCTAGAACCAGGGTTCTTAACCTTTTTTACCTTCACACCTCTCCTGAAAGTGAACTTCATATTCACCCCCCTCTCCCTCAGGAGCCATTTTGTGCACAGCTTAACCCCGCCCCCCTCACATGACAGGAAGCTAAGGGGTGTGGCTAGGACTATAAGAACTCTACCAGAGAGCTCAGTTAGGGCCCAGCATCTGAGGGAGACAGAGGCCTGTCCAGAGTGCTTTGTTGATGAGGCTGAGACCTGGCCTAAGCCTCCCACAGCTGCCATCCCTCAAACCAGCAAAGGCTTTGCTGCTGAGGCCTGGCCAAACTAGCCAGCAGGGTTATTCTCTGACCTTGAGGAACCTAAGGCTCTACTGGTGCCTGGCAATTCAGAGGACTGGCCTGAGCTGAAGGCCTGGCTTGAACCCTGAGGCCTGGTGAACCAGCAGGATGCAGCCGTCCGATCTAATTCCCAAATCTGATGGCTGGTGGTGCTGTGGGGTGAGTGAACCCCGTTACAATGCCTAAATGAATAATGTGAGCTTTTTACTTTGAACCTTTTCCTAACAAATTTACATAATATTTGAAGATGAAAGTCAGCAATGCTTGTGTACTGTTATTGTAGTGTGTCGTCACATAGGCCTGATTGATTCGCACTACTATTGTAGTTTGCTGATCTCTAGAAGTTAATAAGAAATTAATATTTATAATTTTAATTCATAATATTAATTATGAAGAAATCTAAACTTTAGAATTTTATCCAGTAAGAAGGCAATTGTGATAATTTTCTGGGAGGCACCTCACACCTGCCCTGTATCCTGTTCGCACCTCCCCTGGGGAGGCGTACCTCACTGGTTAAGAACCCCTGATCTAGAAGATGTTTAGTTAAACACTGCAGTTAAAATAGCAGGCAATCAGTGCTGATACATCCAATCTCAAAGGGTGTGTCTAAACTACATGGCTCCATCGATGGAGCCATGTAGATTAGGCTGATCGGCAAAGGGAAATAAAGCCGTGATTTAAATAATCGCAGCTTCATTTAAATTTAAATGGCTGCCACGCTGAGCCCAAAAACAGCTGATCAGCTGTTTGTAGGCTCAGCGTGCTAGTCTGGACACTCTCGGGATGACCTGAAAGCCCTTTATCGACCTCCCCGTTATGCCTTGTAGGATGAGGTTTACCGGGGAGGTCAATAAAGGGCTTTCATGTTGGCGCGGGAGCGTCCAGACTAGCATGCTGAGCCGACAAACAGCTGATCAGCTGTTTGTCAGCTCAGCGCAGCAGCAATTTAAATTTATATGAAGCTGCGATTATTTAAATTGCGGCTTCATTTCCCTTTGCCGAACAAACAAATCTACATGGCTCTGTCAACAGAGCCATGTAGTTTAGACATACCCAAAATGTACACTAGCTTGTAGTCCATTTATAAGTCATGCACTGTCTTTGGATCTCAGTTATCAAGTATCAGTCCAGTTTTTCTTCTTAAAAGATATTCCCCTAGAAAGAGTGATAGTGACTCTTGGTGCCATAGTGTGCTAACATATCTACAGAAGTGATTATAATTTTTGGCTGAGTGAAAACCTAGGTACAGCTCTGATTCCAGTTGCATTTAACAGTGTTTGACAGCAATTGAGCCACAGGAAAAATCAAAGTTGACACATTTAGAACAAACCACTCAAGCACTTGACTAAGCCAATAAATGACTACAGCTGGGACACATCCTGTAGGTGGTAATAAGCCCACTAGGGTAGTTTTGTGGTGTTAGATGGGGATATTTTTCATTAATTGTCAAAACAGAAGATTTTGTGTGCACTTACTGAGAGCACAGGTTCATTTGTCATGATACCCTTTACGATGAGATTTCTCCCTCAAAGATGCATTAGTTGGATCTGGCAAGATTTAAAATCAGGTAACTGACCTGTATTTAAGGCTAGGTTCAACCACCATCTTGGTTTCTGAAATCCATGACACTTTCAATAGTTTATACCCAAAATAAAACATATCTATACTGGACTATTCAATTATTAACTCACTGGAATACAAATATATGATGTGCAAGACAAGGCAAATGGTCAGATTTTATCATTAACTTATCACCTCAGTGTAACTGAGTAATATAGTTCTCTATAGAATGCTTAGATACTGTATTATGGTAAAACTTTAGGCAGCAGACTACAAATAGTTCATTTTATTTAGATACTTTTGAGATGGAAACAACACAAAATTATTTGCTTTTGAAAGTGAGCATAATTCCATTGAAATTGTCTATTTACACAAGAATCTGGTGGGTGTTACACAGGATTTACACATATTGAGCCTAATGGGTCATCATTAATGAAGTGTATTCACCAATGTATATGCTGTGACATATCCAGGAAGAATGAATTGACATCTTACAACCCATTGAATCCTATTACCATTTTTAAGAAGTATACCCATTTTCATCCTCAGTGATTTGGAAAATGTATGGAACGCCTTTAAATCTGTTTATTATTTAAAATGTTTAGTTTTGTTATTCATCACTTTGATTTCTGGTGACTGATCAGTAAAGCCATGCAATATTGTTTCTGTTCCCGCAACTGAAAAACTGAAACTTTGTCCTGACTTCTGTTTCAGTGCTGGGAAAGTTAGATAAAACCAACTGGAAATAGAAAACCTCTGGTGATTTAAGATCAGTGTGGGGAGGCATAAAAAAGAAGATGCCTTGCCTGATCCTGATGCTTCTCTGTTCTTTGCCTGCCCAAAACATTCATGAGATCATGCCTGGATGGGGATGATGGACATAAGAGTGAGGGTTGGGTTTTTTCTCATTTTCTTGCTATCCACTGCTCCTTTCCCATAGCCCAATCAAAGTTGTGTGCATTTTTGTTTTACTCTCTTGCTCTACATAAATGTCTCAGTGCATGCACATAGTAACAAGTGAATAAGGTACAAATGGTGAATAAGGCACTTTAATAGGAAGTTTGAACAATTCAATAAATGTATTGTGGTTTTGTAAATACTTATGAAAAGATTACAGCAAAAAATGCAGCAGTTTTATTGAATGAAAAACATTTACAAGTCAAGCTTTTAACATTAATCCATGTCTAAAAGTAGCAATAGGATACTCATACTATTTTCAAAAGATCTTGATAAGTATATTCTGGACAACAAATAAGATTTTTTTTCTAGGGTACAAAATTATTTGAATTTGGGTGAAGTCTAGCAAATAGTTTCACCCAAGACTGACTATGTCAAAACCAAACCAACCATATTAAAAAATCAGCTAGTTGTAAATGAAATATCGATTCAAAATATCATTACTGAGACAGAGTGTAGTTTTGAATTTTAACACTAGAAATATCTTGATCAGTTCAGCAAAGTTGTTTTGCGTAGTTTAATTCAAAACAAACTGCTTTGGGAAGCGAGGATTATTTTCTTCTGTTTAGCCACCAAGCCATGGAAACAAATATTTATTCAGCTCAATTCCAATTCGAGTCAATTCTGTTCTGCTTGGCTACGTCTAGATTACATCCCTTTTTCGGAAAAGGGATGTAAATTAGACATATCGCAATTGCTAATGAAGCAGGGATTTAAATCTCCCACGCGTCATTAGCATAAAAATGGCTGCAGCTTTTTCTCAGCACAGAGCTTTGTCGGAGAAAAGCACCAGTCTAGACGCTGATCTTTCAAAAACTAAAGCCTTTTCTGAAAGATCCCTTATCCCTTATTTCAAGAGGGATAAGGGATCTTTCAGAAAAGGCTTTATTTTTTGAAAGATCAGCGTCTAGACTGGCATTTTTCTCCGACAAAGCTCTGTGCTGAAAAGAAGCGGCAGCCATTTTTATGCTAATGACGCGTGGGAGATTTAAATCCCTGCTTCATTAGCAATTGCGATATGTCTAATTTACATCCCTTTTCCAAAATCTACATCCATAGCCCTTATGTTTTATATGGCACTCACATTGGAACATGAGTGCCTTAAAATACACTCTTCTTAGAATTGTGAGAGGAAAATCAATATTTAGAACTTTATTCTTTTTAAATAAAATTTTAATTCTCTCATAAAATACTAGCACTGGTCTGATTCAAGGGACTGATACTACAATTATAGTATTATGAACTTAAACAGAACACAGAGTAAAATGAATATTGTCTGCTCAGTTGTCCTGTATACTAGTATTTTTAAGTAATGCTTGTTTAGGTCAACAAAAAAATAAAACAGATTTCTCTACTACAGGGGCATTTCATAGTGTCATAGTCAATAAAACATTACTCCTCAGTTTTTGTGCTCTTTGAATTAAATAGTTATGAGTTTTTGAAAAGGAGACATCCTAGATATGTAGACTTTGCTACTATTTTGAATTTCCCAACTAAAGCCTGTCTATGCTACATACTAAAATGACATCCAGTATAAAATAGTTTCCAGAATATCAGGTATTCGTTGATATTTTGTGAGATTTAAAAAAATCTCTTGTGTTCAGCACCTTCATCTACTGGTTATAAAATTTGTACAAAACACTGCCTGTCTAAATGCAGTTTTATTTCTCTCCCTTTTACTAATTCATATTCCACATGCTGTCTCTCAACAAAACTATATAGATTACATGAAGTAATTTATCAATCTCTGGTCTTTAAATAGAAAGAATCTGTTTCACATTCCCTCATTCAGTCAAATGAAGGATCATGAATAGCTAACGGACCAAACTCTCTGGATTTTGGCCAGATTGTGTTAAACACTGTATGTTACTCTTTATGGTCTATATTTATGCTCATTTTCAGCCAGATTTTTTTTCTGTTTCAATTAACAGCTCTATGCCACTTATCAATTTCCGTGTCGAATTTTGAGAGAACAATTTCTCCATCTTCAGCACAAAGCTCATCACCAGAAGGGGAAAAAAATTAGAAAGTTGCTTAAATTGTAATCCATTTATTTTTAACATGAACTCTAAGTGACCCAGGAATTTTTTTTGTTCACAATCAGTTATCATGATTGCAAGCAAAAAGGATAATGATGCATCCTTTATACACAGTAGTAAATTAGTGAGCTCACCACCACATGTAAACTAATTGTTTAGTTAATTGTTCAGTATTGTCTGTCTGTGCTGATGTATACATTTTTCATAATATGCTGTTAGAATAAGGAATACACTGCATAGTGTGTGTGGAGGAGGAGGGAACTAATTTCAGCTGCTATTGTATCCTTGACTTCATAGATGCTAAGGCCTGTTGTGTTCATTTAATTCTGTGGTGGGCAATAACCAGCCCAGAGGTCAGATGTAGTATGCCAGAGTTAGCCCCTTGTGGGCTGCTGTCACTTTATTTACCAGCACATCCACAGGTACGGGTGATTGCAGCTCCCGCTGGCTGCAGATTGCCATTCCTGGCCAATGGAAGCTGCAGGAAATAGTGTCCTGGTCCACACTGTTCCCTACAGCTCCATTGGTTGGGAATGATGATCATGGCCAATGGAAGCTTTAGGTAAATAAAACTAGCTAATCCTGGTGAACCACCTCTGGTTTATTGCTCACCCCAATCTAGTTTGATGTCCTGCATAACAGAGATTATAGGACTTCCTTGAATTTATTGCCATTTCAACTAGAAAATCCTTTTTTTAAAATCTGATTTTGATTTAAAAATTCCCAGTGACAGAGAATCCTCCACAATCCTTGATAAGGTCTCCCAATAGCTGATTGCCCTCCCTGGTTAAAGAACTGCATCTTATTTCCATTTTGAATATGTTCAGCTTCAACTTCCAGCCATTGGATCATGTTGTAAACTGCACACTAAAGACTATTATGAAATATAGTTCACAGACTGAGTATTTCTTAGCCTTCTCTTTGTTAAGCTAAATAGCTTGACCCTTTGAGTCAATCACTCTAAGGCATGTTTTCTAATCCCGTAATCATTTCTGTGGCTCATCTCTTAATCCTCTCCCAATTTATCACCATCCTTCTTGAACTGTGAGCATCAGAACTGCAGACAATATTCCCATACTTGTTGAAACAGTGCCAAGTACAGAGGTACTAAAACCTTCCAGTCTGTACTCTAAACTTGAAAATCTTGAAACACAAGGATTACACCCACCCTTTTGGTCATATTTTAATCGGAGTTCATGTTTAGCTGATTATCATGCACAATAGCATGTTTTTCAGAGTCACTGCTTCCCAGGATAAATTTCACTATATAGTATAGCCTATATACATTGTTTGCTCGAGCTTAGGTCATCAAGTGATCCAGACTGCTCTATATCAGTGATTTGGTCTCGTCATTATTTATCATACCTGCTATCTTCCGGGTCTCTTTAAATATCACCACAGGTTAAACTCTCTAAATTGGGACTCTCTGGTCTGGCAAGATCCATTATCCAGTACAGATGTTGCAAGCCATACAGTTATGATGGAAGGCCAGCAGCCGGGAATCCTGCAGGGACAGCAGGGCATCTAGCTGCCCATAGCGAATTGTTGGTGAGGCCACCCAGCTCATGGCAATGAGCTGGGAAACCCAGCACATTTCTGCCTGGTGGGGTTGTGAGCCTCAGTAGCAGAAGCCCTGGTGTATGCCTGTCTGGTAGGGCTGGGAGCTGCAGAAGCACATGGCTGCCCAGCGGGGTTGGGAGCCCCAGTGTGTGACTACTCAGCAGGGCTGGGAGGTATGGCAGCAGCAGTCTACCAGCTGGGTCAGCAAGGAAGCAGTGACAGCAGCAATGGGGGAGCCAGCTGACAGGCCACTGGACCAGGCCAGTGCTGAGAAGGACTGCAGCACTGAAGCCAGAAATGACCTCTCCTGGCCTAGCAAAATCTCTCATCCAGGACTGGTCAGGTCTTTGAGGGTGCCAGACCAGAGAGACCCAACCTGTAGTAATTATTATTTTCTTCCAGGCCATTAATAAGACTTTTTGGATAGCATAGAGGCAATAACTGATCAGTGTAGACCCTCATTAGAAACTCACCTGCTTGACAATTGCCTGTTTACAACTACATTTTGAGATCTGTCAGATTTGGAGGAACTTACCCCAGAATTCATTTGATCTTACATTTTTTTCACTTGTCAATGTGGCTCTGATCAATCCTTTAACATAATTACAGTAATGTCCGAGGGAAAATGCAAAACACTTATGCATGTGCTTACTCATGTGATCTCAATGAATCTGTTCACCTATGTACATATTTAAACATGTGCAGAAATACTCTTATCTAAACCATGACATTCATGGGATGTAAATGATGAAAGATCTTCTGATAACCCTTGGTACTAGATAAATTTCAACATGAATAGACATTGACAGAAAAGGAAAAGAAAATATACCTTACTATCTCTGGTTCTTTTAAGTTTAGGAGGTATACAGGGCCAAAGTTCAAACATAACAGTGTCTATATCTATTTACATGAACCTTATAGTTTGAAACCCTGATTCCATAGGTTAATGAGTCTTAGGACTGGTCTTCACTTCACACTTAAAATAATTTGAAAAGTATTAACTAAAATTTAGATTACTACAACTATCTGGAATAAGTGCTCACACTTCGAAAAACACTCAAGCTGCACAAACCTCATTAGTATCTCTGAGTAACTGAGTCCCCACTGCATTAACTAGCTTAAATATCATCAGCATTGAAGATTCAACCCACTGCCTGATCTGGCCTGATAACTGAAATTTAAAGTTTACTTGAGCTGGAGACTTGTGTATGTGCCTGGGAATTGTTAGGGACAACACTTGAATTATACTTCAAACTTACACTGCAGTGAAAATAAATCCTTAAAATAATCATGCCGAATAAGAGCATGTAAATTACAGTTGGAAGTGGAGTGTTACAAACTATGCCTTTAGTTTTACAGACAGCAAAACTAGCTTAACTGGACTTCCTGGTAGACCTCTATAAAATACTCTGTACTAGATTTATACAGTGAACTCTCTTGACGCAAATAGAAGTTGTTCAGAAAGATGACTGGAAAGCATTAGAAATGGATGCTGTTTGGATCTATTTCTTGTTTTCATTTCTGTATCTCGTATCCAAAAGTACAATATGTGCAACATTATAGCCGCACGTTCGCTAAAAAGTTTTCCATTTTATGAACCAAATTGCTGAAGGGAGAATAACAGAAATCAGATGCCATTGCTGGTCCATCTCCTGCCCATGTAAAACTGCTTCCTTTAGCATTTTTTGAGAGATGTGTCCAATTTGCTTGCACCTTTCACTAGTTACTTCAGCCCCTGAGTGAAAGGAAGAAACATTTCCATGACTGAATTGGAATATTCTGTTCTAAAACAATTTTTGTTATATAAAGCTAGTTCATATGGACAATCTAGAATGTACCATATCCGTAGAGGTGTGAAGTATCTGCAGTTCCTATAGAATTCAGGGAGAGCTGCAGATCCTGGGTTCTCATGGGGTTTAGAGATTATATCACTCTGATGAATTTGATAGTTGTTTGTATTTCTGAAGACAGAGCCTAGTAAAAACTTAATACTGTCTTGAACAAGTTTTCTTTGGGGATACTATCCAGTTTAACCAATGGACTTTGGATAAGGCCTACTGATAATTTCAGTGTAACCAAACCCCACACACAACTATTTCTTTGAAATTGCAAGACTCTCTCAATTTCAAAATCAAGCTAATTTACTCTATTGACCTTAAACAATATCTTCACTAATAATATTAATTACCAGAATGTTTCCAATCAAAATGAAAATACATCATGTAGAATATTTGGGGCTAAACGTATATAATATTTTTGATGAGGCACTAAATAAAGGATACTTCTCAAACAGAATCTCTTGCTGAAAGGCTCATTGCATAGAAAAGACAGGAGAAACCTGTCAATAATACCCATGTGTTTTATAAAATGTTTTTATTTCTTTCATGGTATGTTATGCTTCATCAATTTCCTTAATCCTAGCTGCAGTTCACGTTGCCATTCTGGAACAGCTCACTGAGCAGTAATTTATCTCCTGACTGTGGCATAACAACCACAAATACAGGTTATTCTGGGAGCAGGGATTTGCATTGCATAAGCCATATTTTTAAAATCATTTTCAAATGCGATTAATTCTTGATAGGGAAATTATTCCTCTATTTTTGGATCCAGCCTCCAAGTCACCTAAGGCTGAGTCTTGAGTGTTTTGTTAGGTGTCGGGCAGAATCTTCATTGGAGGATTAGGGATTTCTGTGAAGAGAAATGATACCACAGGAGAAATGAGAAGACGTTTCACCCATTTACTTTAATACCTATTTAAAATTGGCATTATAAAGAAAATGACAGATTGCATTTGAGCTGAATTTTTCAGTTGTGCTCTAGATGACTTGTATTTCTTTTCAATTAAGCTGACTGCTTTAGCGTGCTAAGAGATTACTGCTTCTGCATGCTGAAAAGATATTAACAATTAAAATGGGGGGAGGGGAGGTCATGAAGAAGGGGGATTATTACAGTTTTCTTTGCCAGATGACGAGGGCTTTTTTTGTAAGTACCTTGTTTTAATGCATGTCATTAAGCAAAGATGGTTACATGTTGAACAGATATGACAATGAAAAAGGCTTTCAGTGTGCATTTAACTATGGCGCTAAAAAAGCCTGGCCTAAAATATTATATGGTAGTGATGTTTTTCTGCAATCAGGCCCCTTTGAGAAGTGTGCTTAAACTGCAAGGACTCAAATGAAGTGGGGGGCAAAAAACAAAGAGAAAAAAATTACAAATACAATTGTCAATTACAGGACTAGCTGAACCTAATTCCCCTTTTGGCCTCTAAGTGCATCCCTTTAGGTGTCCATCCCCCTGCCTTTACCTAGCCTGGGGTGGGATTCCAGGATTCTCCCACCCTTTATACTGGTCCCTACACTATGCATTGACTGTGCTTATGCAATGGGGCTCAGCAGCTATTAATCTTCCCTTTAGATGTCTGTAATCCAGGGCTCGGCATGATATGGCCCAGAGGCCAGGTCCCGCCCTCAGGCTGCTCCTGGCTGCTTTCTATTTATAGCAGGATCCTATTTAAATAGCTCCTGGTCATGGTGCTACCCTAAGCCCTGAGACCTTTCAATAGCTGCAGAAACCCAAGGCAGCTGCTAGGCAGTTCAGTAGCAGTGGAGCCAGGAGACAGGAGTTCTTTGCTGTGTTTTTAATCCAAAGGCTCGAGACCCAGACAACTGAGGGAAAGCTAGTCTCCAGGCCCCGCCCCTTCTGGGGATGGGGGTGTGGAGCCAGCCCATGACCATGTACCAAAATTCATTAAGTGGCCCCTCTGTGAAAATTATTGCCCACCCCTGCTGTAACCAGTGGTGTAGGGTGACATAAGAGCCTGTCTGAAGCCAAGGTACTGTTTAAATGCAGTCATCCTATTACAGTAGAGAAAAAGCATTTTCAAAAATAGTGCGTGTCACTCTTACTTAAAGCATTTCTACCTTGAGATGATGACCTAGAGAGGCCTAGCTTTTTCAGACATCTCAATGACATTCCTGCATCTCACTTATTCTCCAGAACACCTTCCCATTCAGAGGGAAAGTGTGCCCTTTTAATCTGCTTTCATGTTTTGCTCTCCAGTGGACACAGGCCTTTTCCCACAGTGTCACTGTAGAATCATAAAGCTGGAAGAGACCTCAGGAGGTCATCAGATCCAGCCCCCTGTCAAGGCAGGGCCAATCCCAACTAAATCAACCCAGCCAGGGCTTTAAGCCGAGACTTAAACCTCTAGGGATGGAGATTCCACCACCTCCCTAGGTAACCCATTCCAGTGCTTTACCACCCTCCTAGTGAAATAGTTTTTCCTAATATCCAACCTAGACCTCTCCCACTAACTTGAGATCATTGTTCCTTGTTCTGCCATCCATCACTACTGTGAACAGCCTTTCTCCATCCTCTTTAGAACCTACCTTCAGGAAGTTGAAGGCTGCTATCAAATCCCCCCTCACTCTTCTTTTCTGCAGACTAAACAAATCCGAATCGCTCAGTCTCTCCTCATAGGTCATGCACTCCAGCCCCCTAATCAGTTTGGTCGCTTTCTGCTGGACCCTTTCCAATGTGTTCACATCCTTTCTACAGTGGGGGGCCCAGAACTGGACACAATACTCCAGATGTGGCCTCACCAGAGCCGAATAAAGGGGAATAAGGACATCTCTGGATTTGCTGGCAATGCTCCTTCTAATGCACTCTAATATGCCATTTGCCTTCTTGTCTACAAGGGCACACTGTTGACTCATATCCAGCTTCTCATCCACTGTAATCCCCAGGTCCTTTTCTGCAGAACTGCTCTTAACAATCCTCAGTTTTCTGTGGAAAAATAATTTCCCTTGATTCATTCCATTTCCTTCCTGCTAAATAAACAAATGTATTCATACAATAAACATATCAATTACCAGCTCAACATATTTTATTCATAATGTTACAGAGTCTGTCGATGTAGAAATTTTAACTTCAAATGCCAGCTTTTCATTATTAACTCTTTACAGAAAAATCACCTTCAGGAGATTCTTCTGAGGTGGTAGGTAGTTTTATGCAATATGTACCTTGTGCCATGTCTAACATGTGTGTTCTGGGAAAGGCTATCAAATATATTTTTTGACTAAGAATTTGTATGCAGGCATATAATTAAATTATACCTTTCAGAGTTGAGATAATCAACACATACAAGGTTACATAGCTCCACTGACCTTAGGAATCATACCAATATATATTAGGTGAGAATCTGACTGCAGGAAGTTATTTACAATCACAGCTCCCAGTGAGTACAGCAATATAGAGAGAGAGAAAAAAAAAAAAGGCTGCAGAGTAGAGGGTATGGTAAAGCCCCGGATAAGAGTATAAGATATCCAAATAAAAAAGTTGCTAGTGATATCTCATCTCTGGAAAATTTAAGGGCAAACTTCTCATTCTCTATTAATTGAGTAATAGCATTTTTCTGTGGAAAAATAATTTACCTTGAGTAGCCATAGTATTCTGAAAAGAAGTTATTACATTGGTCAAACTACCATGAGAGAAGCTGGTAACTGACAGAAAACAGCAATGATCAATGCAATTGCCAAAGCAGAAAATGCTTTTTCAAAGGCTTGATCTAACATCCACTGAAATCCAGAAAAGACTCCCATTGACTTGTGCTTGTGCCCTATATGAAGTTCTATAGGGCACAAGCACATCTCAAATTATCTGCTGTGTTGATTTGACCAAATCCACTGCTAGTTGTCTAGTACTTATTTGATAGGAAAACATAAATGTTAATAGGAAAACAATAAAACATTAATAGCCAAACAAAGACAAGTTAAACTGGAAAGTGCCAAAACGTAAATAGCAAAGAAAGATTTCTTAGGTTGATATTTAGTGGGAATCTTTAAAGACCATCAAATTACAGGAGAACAAGATGTTGAGTAATATACGGTCAGAAAATACTCCATATTTTGTTAAAAATGTCTATAACCAATCTTTATACACTATAAAACACATAGCTTTTACACTAACATAACTGCACTAGCTTCAGTGCAGTTACTCCTGCATTTACAATACCTGTAGTGTAAATCAATCAAAATTATATCCACACTTTTCTTTGCACAAAGAAAAGACCTGGTCCAGAATCCTAACATCGGAAAGGGCTAGATCTTATCATGATTCCAATTTTCTTGCAGTTTGAATGAGCTTTGTTATATTGCTTTATGAATTCCAGCTTTGCAAAAGTTCAAGAAAGCATTTCTTAGTTTTCTCTTAGAAATTCTAATTTCAAACAAACTGGATGTATAAAATATTCTGTGAACAAACTATCTGATCGTGCACATGTATTAAAGTTGCACTGTTCAAAGTGATCTGGAAAACTTGAAACTGTTTGAGTTGACCAGCCTTGTCACTGAATTTCAGCTGCTTTGATTCTCATAGTAGAACCAATGGTTAATTATCAGTCACAATAGCATTCTGTACAATATCCCCAGGTTTGCTGTAACTTGCAACCCGGAGGTTCTTCAGTACTTGCTGGAGCAGTAATTTATACATTTAGAAAAAGGAAGACAAAGTAGTGAGAGTTCTCCCATGTTACCCAACAATGATTGCTAAAATTTCTAGAGGTCAGGCAGGGGTGGACTGGCCCGGCAGGACACCAGGAATTTTCCAAGGGCCGTCCTCCGAAGGGCTGGCTGAAGGCTGCTGGAGGAGGAGGGGATTGTGACGGGGTGCTGCAGCCCCGCACTTTAAATTCCCCCGCGCTGCACGCCAGCCATGTACGGGGCACAATGGGGCCAAGGGAGCGCGAGCACTCCATGCAACAGGTGAGAGGGGAGATACTGGGGCATGGCATGATGTCACGACCTGGGACTTTAGAAGTGCTTGGGCCAGAGTTGTACTGTGTGGCCCAGTTCGAGGCCCAGCATGTGGTCTGGGGCCCCGGGAGCAGCTGGGGTCCGATCACAGAATCCAGTCCCACAAACTGGAAGGCAGAGGGTAGGTGGGGAAGAAGGAGAAATAGGAGAAAGGGGTGGGAGAGGAAGGGGCTTGTGCTGAGGGGAAAGGGGCAGGTCAGGAGAAGAAAGGGGAAGGTACCAAGGGACAGGGTGGAGGAGAGAAAAATGCCAGGGGGCCAAGTGGAGACAATGAGGAAAAGGGCAGTAGGGTAGGTGTCAGCGGGTTAATGCAACTGCAGGATAGTTGCATGAGGGGAGTTTAGTGGGGGCCAAACTTATACCTATTGGTAGGAGGATGGTGGGAAAAGTCCTTAGAGGGGGTACATGACACATTTTACTTCTGATCATGTGTTCATCTTGCCCCAAGAGTGTTACCTCCAGAGGCCTGGCTAATAGGAGTCAGGGGGTGTGGCTAATGGGGGTCAGGGGCATGGTTAACCGGGGTCAGGGATGTGGCTAATGGAGGTCAGAGTAAATTTTAAAAAAATTCTTTGTGAAAAAGTGGGCCGTTCTCAACCCATTTCCCGAGCTTAGTTTGATTGCCAGTCCGCCCCTGGGGTCAGGTCTCAGGATGAGTATATCTTTGACTTGGACTTTTCTGCTCAAGCAACCAACATGGATGCAAAATGTTAACTCTTATGATTAATAACTGTGGTAGTTTTTGAAACACTGAAGAGATGCTTTTTTGGGTTTCTGAAAGCCCTACATTAACACGCTACATTTGAAATGAAGGGAAGATTTACATCATGCTAACTTACCTCAGATAGGATGGCTTTTAAAAAAAGAGAAGTTTGGCCATTGGAATGTTAAGAAGAATCTTTATGCTAACCGCCTCTTTTCCTCTTGCAAGACCACTGCTTCTACTCTTCCTCATAAGATCATACAAATTAATTGGTATATTATAATAATCCTTCTTAATACTTGTTCCAGAAGCAAAATAGAAACATTACTGAAAGTGCAGATTTGTTTGATTTTGTTATAAAGACAATGAAATATTTCCTCCCCCCTTCCCTCATTGCACATATTTCCCAGTCTTTCCTGCTCACACTGTGAAGAACACTCATTCACTTTGTAGTTCTCAAGAGTTTTCAAGAGACAGTTCAAATTAACTACAGGTATTGATGTTTCTGTTTATTAACAACAGGAAACGATAGCTGTGGCAGCCTCTTTGCCGGCTTCCCAGAAAAATGACCATTTTAACTATTCTCTATTTGGACATATAAAATGTATCTTGACTGTGGTGTATCATAAATCTAGAATAAGAGTCAAAACTGCACTGATCTAAGTTGCAGGAGTTACAATGTTAAGTTCTAGAAAAAGAACCAGAAGAGCACTGTTTCACAAAAAGGCCAGTAACTATCTGAAAGCCAGTCTCCGGAACTAATAATAAATCTACACAGAAAGAGATCAGATAAGCACCTAAAAAGCAATCTAATTAGTTATATTTATTTTGACAATTTCATTTTAGTATCTTCAGTTTTGGTATAGAATCATCTGCTCATCCTATATAAATGAATTATTTGTATATTGCATCTGGGATTTTTAAAAGTGATTAAGGAAAAGATATGTCCAATTCACATTGACAGTGGTTGTCTTTGTTATATACTGTTGATTCTATGTCAGTGGGAACTGGTTGCCAATGCCATAGAATCATAGAACACTAGAACTGGAAGGACTCGAGAGGTCACGGCAGGACTCAGTACCATCTAGATCATCTTTGATAGATGTCTATCCAACATGCTCTTAAATATCTCCAGAGATGGAGATTCTACAGCCTCCCTAGGCAATAATGTCCTATACGATTATTTGATAAAACTTACAAGTAATAAATTACTGGTCAAAAAGAGGATGCTATACTAATCTGAAGACTGCAAAGGGTAATCTTCATAACAAATTAATGAAAACTCAGTCTTTCAGCAACAGATGTTATGGCTGATGTTCTGAATTCTTCACCTAGGACTGTAATAGCAAATTCCCAGGTAACAGCAGGTGTCTTTTTGTGAAAAATCTGTATTTCAGACTAAACAGTTGCACTGAATTTACAGGTAATGGAGTGCACCCATCTTATTTGTTACACCAGGAACTAACGGAAGAGTAAATTCTTTCCTTGCCCCAGAACCAGACAAGGAGATTGAATTTGAAGAACATGCAATATAAATTCAGATAATCCTTTCATTTAGTTGTAGATCCCCTAGAATAATGTGTTCCCAGATCTGGTTAGCACCCCAAGACAGCCCTAATCTCCTTTCTAGACTGACACCTTCTTTTGGTTGTACTAGGGCTTACCTTGAGGCTGACACCCACACCTGGGGTCTGCACACCATCATCCTATCTTTGCTACTGCTTATAGCTCCTGCCTCATTTCCCAAAACTGCAGCATTCTTTGTGACTTGGCCCTCTGGCAGTGTCACCAACCAGGTACCCACTTCCAGAAGGTGGAAATCTCTGTCCAGCATTCCAGCCACTACCCCAGTGGCACATAGGGGGTTGGGGTAGGCCTGGGTTTGCCCACTGGTTAGGGCCCTAGGCCAGGGACCCCACAATTAGTATCCCTTTGCTGCTCCTCCATAACCTCCATCAATGCTGCTCTATTTACCTGGATTACTCTCCCATGGCCTCCAGCACCTTCAGTACTCAACCGCTCAGTCCCTGTGGTGAGGGTGCTTACAGTTCTCTGAGTGCTCCAGGGATGCAATCCTTACTCCCTGAGGGTAGGTCTACACGACAGCGCTAATTTGAACTAACTTAGTTTGAATTAGTTAATTCGAACTAAGCTAATTCGAACTAACGCATCTAGAACTAAAAACTAGTTTGAATTAGCGTTTTGCTAATTCGAACTAGTGCATCCACATTAAGTGGACCCTGAAGCGGGGTTAAGGATGGCTGGAAGCAGTGCCGGCAGGGCATCAGAGGAGGACTTAGAGCGTGGAGATGCTGTCTCAGGCTAGCCGAGGGCTGTACTTAAAGGGTCCCAACCCCCACTCCGGACAGACAGTTGTCAGGGTGCCCCGCTTGCAAAGCAGTCGGCTTGAAGTGCCCTGAGTGCCCACACTGGGCACATCACAGCACTCGGTCATCAGCCCGGCTGCACTTGCCGCAGGCTGCCATCTGGGGAGAGGGGGCTATTGGGGGGCTGCAGGAGAGCTTCCACCCCCAGAAGCCCACAGAGCCAGCCCAGTCCTCCCCATCAGGGGCTCGTGCTCCATTACTCCCTCACCTCCTTCCACTTACCCTTCCCTAGCCCCTCTTCTTGATGTACAAAATAAAGATAACGTGTCTTCCAAAATGGAATCTGTCTTTATTGAAAAACTGGGGGAGACTGGGAAAAGGAGGTGGGAGAGGGGAAGAGAGAGGCTGGGAGAGGGGAGGGCAACTAAAATGATCAGGGGTTAGGAACAGGTCCCATATGAAGAGAGGCTAAAGAGACTGGGACTTCTCAGCTTAGAAAAGAGGAGACGGAGGGGGGACAGGATAGAGGTCTCTAAAAGCAGGAGTTGGGTGGAGACGGTGCATACAGAAAAGTTCTTCATTAGTTCCCATAAAGAAGGACTAGAGGACACCAAAGGAAAGGAATGGGTAGCAGGCTTCAAACTAGTAACAGAAAGCTCTTCACAAAGCAAAGAGTCAACCTGTGGAACTCCTTGCTTCAGGAGGCTGTGAAGGCTAGAACTGGAACAGAGTTGAAAGGGAAGTGAGATCAAGTCATGGAGGTTGGGTCCATGGAGTGGTATTAGCCAGGGGGTAGGAGCGGTGTCCCTGCCCAAAGTTTGTGGAAGGCTGGAGAGGGATGGCACGAGACAAATGGCTTGGTCACTGTCTTCGGTCCATCCCCTCCAGGGTCCCTACGGTTGGCCACTGTCGGCAGACAGGCTACTGGGCTAGATGGACCTTTGGTCTGACCCAGGATGGCCATTGTAAGCTCAGGGCTCAGGGTTGGGGGTCTCAGTGGACCCCCTTGATTCTCTTGCACACCTGCTCCTGGGTGGCCAGGCTGGCAGCTCTCCTGCCCAAGCCGGCCACTTTCCTGTGCCTAGTGTGGAGATCGTGGACGAGGTCAGGCGGGTGCCCGCCTCTTGCGGTCCCAGGCAAGCTCCCGGGGGCCGCCAGCCTGGTCCCAGGAAGAGGGGGAGAGCTGGGGGGCATCGGGTGGGTGGCTCGGTCCGTGCCAGGTGCAGGGTCTGCTGGCTGGGTGCACCGTAGCAAGCCCATGACCCTTTAAGGGGCCCGGGGCCGGGAGTGGGGCAGTAGAGTTTCCCTGGTGTTGGCCAGAGTGGCCACCAGGGAAATCTGGGGAGGGTTAGCCTCCCACTAGTTCGAATTAAGGGGCTACATACCCCTTAATTCGAACTAGGCTTAATCCTCGTGGAATGAGGATAACCTAGTTCGAACTTAGCGCTCCGTTAGTTCGAATTAAATTCGAACTAATGGAGCGCTAGTGTAGTGCCTATGAAAGTTAGTTCGAACTAACGGATGTTAGTTTGAACTATCTTTGTAGTGTAGACATACCCTGAGCACCCAGCAGCAACTGAACCTGCTCTACCCCACAGCTTCTTTAGCCTGTCAGGTCCAAACTGGCTCCATTTCATGCAGCAAATCTGGGCCACTCAGAAGACTTGCTTCTCTTGTGCTTCCAGCGCAGGGTATGATTAACCCCTTCTTTGCCTGTGTAGGGTAGGCATCCCATCACAGGACCTTTTGGGTGCTACTATAAGATTTTCCCTACTCTTGTAGACTGTTCCTGGTATATAAAGACAAAGTAGACATAGTGCTACCAATGCATAGCAATTAGTTTCAAAAGGTGAAGGAGACACTGGGGCATATAGCCACAGACCTGTACTATGGAGGTGCAGAAACGCCAGAAATCCCCTTTTGAACTGATGGAGAGTATAGCCATAATACTATGCTGAGTAAGCTAGTTCCTCACACATCTTATAATTTCCAAGAAATGCAAACCCTACTGCAGGTGAGGTGACAGAGTAGCCAGGCCCCTGGACAAGGTGGGGGGCAGTGGCTCTGTGCCTAGTTGTGATCCCCAGACCTCAATGCCATCAAGAGCATGCTACCTGTGGCTCTGGAATGTAGTGTGTGACACTCTGTAGGCAATATAATGTTCCTAGGACTCCTTTGAAGTGCTGTGCCCCAAGGCAGGTAGCCCTTTGCCTCTCCAATCAACTGGTCTGCAGGAAGCATAGTTCCAAAGTCTCATGAGGAGCATTCAAGCTGGATGGTTTTCAGTCCTTTAAGTGCTGTCTTGTTCTGTTACAAACTTTGGTGGCTCACCAGGAAGTGTCTCCGTGTTCATTCAGCTCTGCTACTGTCCTTTGCATCTTCCATGATAAGTGTTCTCCACAGTGTACCCTTTTCTGGGGTTACTTCTGCGTCTCTCATAAAAGAGCTCTCCCAATTGAGTGGTAGTTGGGTCCCCTGAGTGGAGATCTTGCCGCTGGTATAGTCGTCTTTTTAAAAGGGTATAGACCCTCTCCTCTCTACAGTCATTTCTTTTACCCAGCCAATTCTGGAATTTACATACAGTTACTGTGACTTGCAAACTATCACTGGAGGAACTCAAAGTAGAAGCTTCTACACATGAAGCTCTCTTGTGAGATACTTCCCCTATTCATCAACAGGTGGGGCAGAGACCTTTTTACCTTCTGGACATGTAAGTCATCATGATTTCTGGGTAAACAGCTTATGCAGATGAGAGAGATCTGTGGCTGCTCTTCCCTTTCTGGGAGCAGAGAGTTCCTTACCTTCTAGAATGTCAGACCACAGGATTGTTGTAATAACTTGGCCATCAAATTTAATTGGGAGCTCATCTATAAAAATAAAATGTCCATAAAATGTCACAATAGCTTATAATAATAGAAGTGATGGCTAAGATGTAAAAGGAAGACAGACTACATTAGCAAACAAATGCCTACTACTATACTATAATTCAAAGACTGTGTTGAAAGCACACCTGGTCAACAAGAAAAGTGGAGGACAAACAAAATCAGAATTGGTGTCAGAAATTAATCTAAACTGGTGAACAAAATAACAAAGGTATTGGTTATACTGTTCATTTTTTGAGGGGGGAAAAAAGGACAAATAACACAGGCAAACTGAAAGGCAGGAGAGCAAGAAGGAATAAGCTCCACCAGCATACTTGCCACTCTCAGTTTCATGGGGCAGACTGTGTCAGAAAGAGACCTAAATATCACCACTACTCTCCACCAGCTTCAGCTAAATCCAAAATATTATGGGATGTGACAAAGTATTAAATCCCATGTCCTTTTTCTACTCTCATCTTGTCTCTTATTAAACCAAAGGAAAAATATAGGAAATAACAGCCTGGCCTAGATGGCCAAAGCAATATATTTCGTCACATTTCTATAAGCCTGTAAGCAAGAGAGGCAACTCCCCAAACAGCTCCCCACTGGAACCAGTTTGCTCCAGCCCATTTCAACTACCTTCTACTCTTTTCCCATTATACAACAGTTATTATCATCTTTGACACTCTCTAAGGGTATGTCTACACAGCACAGTTATTTTAAAATAACAATGCAAGCATCTACACAGCAATTCCATTATTTCAAAATAAATTCAAAATAACGGAGAGCTTATTCCAACTTCTGTAAATCTCATTCCATGAGGAATAATGCCTATTCCGAAATAGCTTTAGTGTGGCTGCTTCACTGCTGCTATTTCGAAATAGCTCCTCCCCCGGGCCATTCAAAATAATTACTCCCTAGTACCTCCTGAGCCTCTAATTTGAGCTAGCACATCCACATTAGGGAAGCCTGCCTCACACTAATTTTCAGGCTTCCCTGTAGAGTAGATGTGCTATTTCAGAGTATTCCTTTGGAATAGCTTATTTTGAAATAAGCGTGCAGTGTAGACCTATCCTAAAAAACCACTGGGGATGATAAGTTTCTTCTAAAAAAACCTCTCCTTCTAAAAGGAAAGAGAACAAGAGATGTTGTTAAAGTGAAAGCCTTGCCCCTTAATACTTTACATTTAAAATGCTTTCACTGTTTCCTTCTTCTTTGTATCTAATAAAACAGGTTAAAAATAATGTGTTTGCACCAGACCTCTATCCCAACCTTGCTTAAAACTGTTTAGTTTTGGTGGAATAAATGAGCCCAAAGTATTAAAGGTGTTAACTCTGTCCCTGTCCAACAATGAATACAAGCTTACACCTCCTCCCAAAGCTATTAAATTAGTTAGTGTTTAAAATATAGGAGCATGAAACTTCAATTATTTTCAAATGCAGGAAACCAAAGACTGAGGGAAGAATTTTCAAAGGAACCAATAGAAGCTTTACTTTGTGTCTCTGGAAATCTTCGTGATCATCACTTTCAGCCCTTATATTTTTGAGAGTCTAGTTACCTACAGCACATGGATACACAAATCAACTATTTCAACAGAATTCCAAAACTTCTTGGATATTTTGCATTTCAAAGACCAGGAAAAGATTGGATGTTTGTTTCACTGTGGAAAAGAAAATGCTTATTCATAAAATATGTTCAACTTGGTTCATTAGTAAAGTCAAGTGCAGATCATCGTGATCTCAAATAACATTTGATCTTGTACAAAGACTATTCATGCCTAAATCAATGTTTCCTTTATAATAGGTATCAGTTATATAATTTCAAAAGGGATTGGAGGCAGAGACAGACAACATAGAATATCAGCTCTTTAAATTGTATATTTGATATGATTTATTCCTTTGACTCTGGAAAATAAATAAACTGCATGGTTTATTAGTCCCTGATCAGTCTCTCAATGAGAGTGGTGGAAGCTTTCTTCCTTGTGCCATGTGTAACTAGATATCATACTTTTATTATCCAGTAATAAATCTAACTTGTATACCAGTAGGTGGCACTATGTCATATTTGATGGCTCAAACAATTGGTAACATCAGTATTATCCTTTTTATGGCAAGTGGTGGTAGGTGATCAATAGTATTTTTTTACATTGTCAGTCTCCAGGAAGATGTGCACTCTAAGCATTCCCTTACATCTAAAGAATTTACATACATAGTTTATTAAACTGTGGTCTCAGTAATTACTATGCTACAATCAGGTTTGGTGACATCATCATACACGTGTGTACACATGCACACATACATACTCACTCACTCATAAGCTACATGGGCAGAAGTGCAAATGGAAGTAACAAGCAGTCAAACTATACAGAAGATTTTCAAACCAAAATTCAAGATACTTTACAGACCTCAACACCTTGCTGTCCTTACCTTGCCCCTCACATACCCAAGGCTTCAAAGTTACTACTCAAACTTCATGGGCATGGACACACAAGACTTCTATGTACTTAATATTTGGAAGGCTCACTGTTTGTAATGGGCCAGTACAGCAGAGGTAGTCTGAAAAGCAGAAATCTACAGAAGACAAGCAGTTTGTAGACAAGCTGTTCCAGCAAACTAAATTTATACCCGTGTTTTGAAGTTCTTCACATAGGACTTTGTTTGATTAATCCAGGAAACTTTTTTTTATTCTAAACTAAGAATACAGTTGAAGTTTTTATGTATACCTGATGCCTTCCTCTCTTCCACCAGAATGTGACACTCCAGTGTTTCTTGAAACTAATGCTATCCATTTACAGTTCCACCACAATATAGTGGAAATCCTTAACTGATCAGAAAAAACCTCAAAGAATAAACAGCACCCAAGTTACTAAAATTCATTCTTCTGCATTAAAGTGCTTAAATATCGCCAACAGTAATTATGTATGAGTGGGGTGTTTCTCAAATAATAAAGCAAACTGTCTTAAACATTTCAGAATAGATGTTCATCCTCATGACTGCATCCACAATACTAACTACCTTGGAAATAGCTTGATCCCCAAAGGACAAGATTCTTCAGGAGGAAGATAGAAGACATCATAGATTTATTACCTAAGTTCAGTGAATAATTTTCAGTGAGTAATTTGCTCCACAATTTTGCCCTCCTTAACTGCTTGTAGAATGTCAACAAGCATATGGTAATTTCTTTGAATGCATTTGATCAGCCATCCCAAGTCTCCAGGGGCTTCTCTGCTCACTGCATACTGAAAGAAAACTGTGTACGGTGCAAGAAAATTGCACATGGAAATCTAGTTCAAGTCACAGGCACACCTAGAAACAACTCAGGCTTATAAAGAGATTGAACAATCTATAGAGGTTCTTTAGGGCTGTTAGAAGGCAAAATAACTTTTTTAACCAAGTGGAAAGTTTCAGGAAACACCTGTTTCTCAAAACCCAATCTTTTCAGTAAAAAAACAAAAACAAAATATTTTTTAGTAAATGCCCAGAACATTTTGAAGCAAGCATAATGAATTTTTTTTTTCATTTGTTGTTTTCCCCCATACCTAAGACATTTGTTTCCCAACCACCTTTTGTTCTTACTGTTAACAATAAACAATGATTTTGTCATCTAAGTATTATAAAATGCATCTTCCAAAGAAAGAGAGATTCAGCAGTAGCAATGGACCAACATTGTAAAGTTTGAATTTAAATAAAACACATTTCTAGTCATGGCACATTGGTCACCTCTGAAAATCATGACTTATCAACAGTTACTAAGAAAACAAATCAATTAATAGGAAAATATTGGGGTAAAGATTAGAAGTGGTATGTTTAAAATATAGTATATATTTTTATTTAATATTTGATAACTTGTCATCCTCTCCCTCCCCTTTTCTCTCCTTTTTCTGTGGAAAAATGGAAGAAAACAAGCAAAAAAAGGAAAGAATAAAAAAGCCAAGACATCAACACTTTTCACATTTCTTTATTTTTCAAAGGTTTTTTTCCCCTCAAACTCACATGAATTTCCTTAAGTTATTTCCAGAGCTATCTATGGGCCCATTCTGCAAATCCTCAGTCCATCTACAGCAAATACTCCCATTGCTGTCAAGAGAAATTTTCCCTGTGCATTATCTGAGTAAAGACTTCAAGACAAGACCCTCAATCAAATGAAGAGTGTGTCAAATCAGATAGCAATAAAATTTTGTTGAGAAATAAAACTAAGGCAGTCCTGCAGAGCTCTATCTTGGTCCAATCTTATTTTCCATTTATATTAACAATATAGAACATGTTGTTGGGAGCTCTTTATCTTTTCTCTGATTATACCACTTTATATTCCATAAGCATTTCATTGTCCTCTGTTATAAATGAGCTCTAACAGAATTTTAATAAAATTCAGAAATACTTTTTGATTCATGTTTGCTATTAAATGCCAGTAAAAAATTTTTTTATGATTTTAGCAAGGATAACACATTTCTCACTGATATTGATAGATCACCTACAGTATTAACTTCTAATCAAATGGTACTGAAACATGTTTCAGCTTATAAACATTTAAGTACTTTGTTAGGGTATGTCCCCCCCTTGTACTGTAAAACAAAAATGCAATCTAGTAACTAGATATTCTGTATTGCAACATATTTTGTTAAATTCGTTCAGCCAAACAGCAGAAAGTTCAAGCAATTGCTTATTTCCCATAAAAAAGTGTGATAATTTTACATTAATACTAGCTACTGGAGGATGTTGAAAAGTATACATTTCACTTAACTCAGAAGCCATATTTCTTACCAGAACACCTTTCCATTTTCAGCATATTTTGTATTGATAACTCTTTGAATGAGACCTAGAAATATTAGTATGTTGATCATTTATTAAACGTTGTGATAAATTGTTATCTTCCATATTTGCATGTATTTGGTCATCAATGAATCATTCAAATATGAGTTAACACTAGTTCTTCAGTGCTGATATCTCAGATTGATTTTAGCATTATTAATTTTCAACTGTCAAGATTAAAACAAAAATGTGCTTATATCCTTTTATCTTTTAGCCATTGAGAGGATTATTTTTTACCCTATACCTTACCTTTGACTTCTAAACATATTCTGATCTTGAAATGTGAAAATGTATTCTGTATGCATTGCACTGCGGCCTTGGGCAATGAATGACACATGAACTGCCCCTTCTTATCAGTAGCATTGGTAGGCCTTTTATATACATACAGTAAAACCTGTGCTATCCAGAACATAAGCATCAGGAAATCTGTAGAAACTGGCAAATTTCTGATGCTGAGAAAAGCAAAACAAACACAAACACCGACAGCAAAAAAGGAAACTGTCCCTTTAAGTGCTGGAGCTGGACCTCCCCTCAGAAGAGCGTGCAGCACGTACTTGGGGGAGGATTGAATGGCAGCCCGGAAGCAAGCCGCAAGCATCTCGACTTCCCCGCATGGCTCATGGTACCCCCGGCAGGCCAGCCCCTCCGTGGCTTCTGCATCCCTACCTAGCAGGCCGCCCCTGTCATCTTTTCCATCTCCACCTCACAACCACCCTTACCAGGCTGTATGGCTCCTGTACCCCTCCCCTATAGGCCCCGCACTGCTCCCGGTTCCCCCCCCCCCTCAGATAACCAGAATTTTTAGGTTACCGGCATACTCTAATCCCCAGGCATGCTGGATAACACAGATTTTACTGTATATATGCATATTTATATACACGCCTAGCTCTCATCTTGCACCAGGGAATGGCAATCTATGGGATGTTTCTACATCTTATGTGCTAGCTGGTGTGTTAATGGATGGGGGGAAAGTACCACAGCTCAGTCCCTTCTTGGGTCCTTCCTTCCTATTCATCAACCAAATTCTCCAGACAATGGGAGGAAGCAGATATTTTAGTGTAAGCCTTTTTAGCCTCACATATACCAGGACTCAAACAAGGTCAAATGAGAATTCTTGTTTCCATGTGCAGATGTATAGTCCACATTACAATGTAGTTCTATACTTATAACAGCTTGTTAAAGGACTCAATCTGGCCTGTTTTTGTGTTTACACTAGATTGAATTCATATTTTAGAATTTGCATTTCTAAACTGATTATATTAAACTGCTATTAAATATTTTGCAGATTTGAATGGACACGTGATAGTGAATAACTGTGTTAGCAAGTGTTTGTGTACACAACTGCACATAGAGGCCACATTACGAGAGTTCCCTTTAAAACTCATACAATCAGGTCTCCACTGTAAACCAGAATAGCTTTTAGTCTTTTTATTTTGGTCGTGAAATATTTTATGCTACTTGTGTTGATAATTTCTAAACAAATCATATGAGCATGTAATGTTGTTGCAGTTTATACAACATGCAGAAATGGTTCCTAAAGGCAATTTGTAAGACTATTGAACATTCTATCATGTGAATGTAAACCAAGCTAAGGGGTAATTAGGTCTAACTATTAAAATAATGTAACAGTGGTCCAGATGTCCAGTGGTTAGAGCATTAGCCCAGGATTTGAGAGACCTAGATTCAAGTTCCTATTTCTTCTCAGATGTCCTGTGTACTTTGGTGAAGTCATTCAGTCTCTGCCTCTGTTTTACATCTGTGAAATGGGAATAAAGAATTTTTTCCTACACCAGTTATATGAGAGGGAAATAAATATTTTAAAAATTATTATATGCTTTGATACAATGCTGATGGGTGTCATAAAAGTACTTACAATATAAAGAATTAGAAAAGCGTGTTAAACATTTTAACTAAGCTCTTTCGCTGAGCAATTCTAATATGTATCCTTATTGTAACTAGTCCCCTAGATATTTAAAAGACATCCATTACAAAATCAAAATTAATCAGATGCAGTATTATTGGTTACAATATAGAGATTTTATCCATCCTCAACATTCCACATTTGCAAATCACTGATTAAAATGATTTATAGAATTTTAATGGGACAACATAGCAGAAGCATGGAAATAGCTGATGAAATGCTGATTTTCTGAACTGATGAGCACCAATAACCCCATTTAAAGCCACAGAAAACTATGGACTCTTTAAATTTATATACCATTAGACCTGAATTCCCCCCCCACCCAAAAAAATAGCAAAGACATTCAGACTAGATAAAACCAGAGCAACAAGCTTCCATGTAAAACATAATGAAACAGTACACTTTTGAAATTCATGAAATCTTTAAGACAACAATATATTAGATCATTTCCTACATTACTACTACCATTCGTTACAAAACAAATTTGTCAACAAATAAAATTAAGCTAACAAGAAGCCATAAAAAAGCCAGCAAATGGTATTTAAATTCTTTAAGAAAGGTACTTAGTCTTGTCCAAGCACCTCCCGCACAACACATAGGCTGTGTCTATACTGGGCCACTTATTCCGGAAAATCAGCCGCTTTTCTGGAATAAGCTGCGAGCTGTCTACACTGGCCCTTGAATTTCCGGAAAAGCAACGATGCTCTACTGTACAAAATCAGATGCTATTCCGGAAAAACTATTCTGCTCCTGCTCGGGCACAAGTCCTTATCCGGAACACTGTTCCGGAGACAGTGTAGACAGCCCAGTAGTCTTTTCCGGAAAAAAGCCCCGATGACGAAAATGGCGATCGGGGCTCTTTTCCGGAAAAGCGCGTCTACATTGGCCACAGACGCTTTTCCGGAAGCCTGCCAATGTAGACATTTCTTTTCCGGAAAAACTGAAAACGGAATAGTATTCCGTTTTAAGCAGTTCCGGAAATTCATGCCAGTGTAGACACAGCCATACAGATTCAACATAATATAAAAAAAAAAGTTATAAAGCTATACTGTGAGCCTATCTGGTATTCCATTTCATGGAATTTAACTGTTGCTTCCACATAAATACAAACTACTACACACTGCCATCTTACCAAAGATGCATCAGATTGTCACTGATTTATTGGAAGGTAGGTACAACTTTTCTCTGCCAGCAAGAGAGTTGAGAGTGATAAGCACTGGAAGGCATACTGACTCTAGAATGATGGCTATAATGGGCAATTGCATCTCTCTGCAACAATGGAGCTCTCTACCATAAGAATAAAGGTCATCTGTGCCACAGACCAGACTTTCTCAGGGGCTAGCCTGAAACTGTAGAATTAACTGCCATAGGAACTGAAGAATATCACAAACCTTACTATTTTCTGCTCTAACTGCAAAACATACTTTTTCATCCTGCTGTCCCTAATATAAATACATTGTACCAAATACAATTAAAACCCTACAAAAATAGAACACTGTACTCCGGGGGAGATGATAATAAGGAGAATGAAGCACATGAGAGAACCATACCAAATTCAAGGCCATGAAAATTATGTCATGGAACATGAAATCTGGTCTCCCCCTGCAGGGGAGCTGACTGGACTGCAGGGACTCAGGGCACTGTAGGGGTGGTCCGGTTCCATGCTCCCAGAATGGGCAGGGCCTCTGGTGGAAGGGTTGAGGCTGGATAGCCAGCCCCCAGTACTGCCTGGATGGTGGGGTCCCCCCTCCCCCGCCGCTGATCTTCAAAATTGGCCAGAGTGTGCTGCACAGTGCTCCTGCACCGATTCTAAAGGGCCCATGGCTTTGGCTGCAGCTACTGGGAAGTGTCTGAGAACGTGTGAGGAAGTGCAACAGTTCTCAGCTAGTGGGGAGCCTGCCACTGCTGTGAAGGCGGGGGAGGAGGACCCAGTGCAGACGGTGGTAGTGGCTAGTGGCCAGGATCCAGTGGGAGTGCTCCTAGCCTCTGGGGGAGCAGAAGCAGGTTTGGGTGGTCCTCTTTTATCCAACCCTCGTTGGCAGACCCTGTCCCACAGGTAATCAGTAGGCTTTCTATCAATCAAGGTTTTGGAGACCCCGGCAGCCAGCAGAGCCAGGAACATATCTCTACGGCCCCACCTTCCCTTAGTGCCTGGTTGCGGGGGGGTGGGGGGAGTTTCCTTGCTCAGCTGAGTGGGGACACAATAGTCCCATGTCATCCCCCATTTCAGTGAGGGTGTTCAGTAACAAGATCACCTCTCCCACAGGAGAGGTGAGGGAAGATTCAGAATCACTAGCAAGGGCCCCTTTTAGTGTGGTGGAGCCGTGACCACCCCCTGGGAAAACTGAAAGGAGTCAGGGCCGGTGAAGTTGGCCACATACATGCCAATCTTCATTGCTTCCTCCCAGAACATTTTCCGGACTCATCAAGTGTTTTCCACTGACTATTCTTGTTGGGTCAGGTGGTATGGTCTGGGTACAGTGCCATTACCTCCCAATAAAACACATTCCATTAGGCTGGGGTTGTTTCCACCTGGTGGTAGGGTGCGAATGTGCTGGTTAATGAGAGGGTTTGATGTTAGAGCCCCCATCTTTTGCAATTCTACTACATTAGCCAGTATCTAGTTCTTCCGTTGGCTGCTGTCTCATGCAACCAACAAAATCTGTTAACTCAGCTTGGGTAAAGTCTTTCACCTTCTGGCGAGTCTGAGGGAGCTGTATCTGGCCACCCTGGAAGAGAGTAGTGGTCACATTTTCGGTTAAGGGACACACTTGAGAGACTAAAGGACTGAAGGAGGCGGATCTATATAGTCCAACCCCTTCTGTGGATCCCGAGGATCTGACTGAGGCAGGTCATCATCATCTGATGAAGGCCAGATGTCACCATCCCATGTGGCGGGATCCCAATCATTGGACTGGAGTGCACAGACCTTCGCCTGCAAAGGCTGGTGGTCTCGGTTATGCTTATACTTCTGATTGGCATAGTGGACAGCCATAACTTGCAAATTCTGACCCATTTCTGCTGTCTGTTTTTGGGCATGCTCTAAAGAGGCTTGCTGTATTCCTGACAAAGCTTTAATCCTGTCCAATTCCTCCTTAAACTGTGCCATTTCCTGCCGTAACCCCTCCTTCTCTTCATATACACTGCGGAGTGCGCTTAGGAATATCCATCCGGCCTGACGCACCCCCTTATCCTTCTTATGCACTTCCAATGCCTCCAGCACCTTTTGGATACCAGCAGGACTGACCTCTTCAGCTAGCTCCCCTTCAAACTGCACAGCAGACCTTATATCATACCAGAATTGAGTAACCGAACCCCAGGCTGATGTTCACGGCCAGCCTGGAATTTGGCACTCTACCCTGTTCTCTCTCTCACCCTTCTGCTTTCCCTTCTTCCACATGTTGAGCGAGTTTGTACCAAGAGAACCCTGCTCGCTGCGCCGAAATGTTGCCAGCAAGAGTAATTCTCAGGTCTGACACTGCGTTCTCTAAGTACAAAATATGCTGCATATGTCAAATGCAAGCAGTTTATTTCCTGACAGTTTTCAGATGTACCCCTTAACTAAAAGAACAACATGATAGGAAAAGTGGCATCTTACATCCCTTCTGCAAGCTGGGGACTCCATTTCAGCTGTGGATGAGCAGCAGGTCATCTAGGCTTCCAAGGCACTGGTACAGAGTCCATCGGTGAAGTCCTAATTGCATACTGTGGTGCAGCTTTAAATACAGTGTCTCTACCTTATTTTGCAGTTTGGAAATTTCCAGGGGTTACTCATTACTTGCTGATGGCTTAGCTGTTAACTATTGATCTGGTACAACTTGTCCTTTGACCTTGTTTACATGATCAGTACATCTGGGTAAATAAGATTGTTATATGTTCTTGCCCTTGTCTATAACATGTTTTTTGCTACAATGACACCACTGCTTATCTTAAATGGTATGTGTTCCTAGAGGCTTGCTTCTGGTTCATCAGATATAGGGGAAGGGGGGAATGCATGCTTCAGCACCCCTATACTTCCCACGTACAAAGTTCTTCTGCAATTAACCCCTACCGTGCCCTACGAGGAGTAGTGCAGATGTAAGGTTGGAAATTTCATACCATGCCACCCTAACTCCTGTGCTTCAGCTTGAGAGCTGGCAGCTGGAAATCAGAGAGCAAAGACCAAGAATATTCCCAGATTCTCATAAAATCATTCAAGGTTCAGTCTACATTTCATGTAATAAACTCAGTATAATTCCCAATGCAGAAACTTTTGCATATATCTAACTATGTGAATTTGTGTAAATACCAATACTTCAATAAAAACTATTGTAATGCTGTTGCAATACTGAAATTCAAAAAAATCACATTGACTTTGAGAGATTTTGTATATATCCAGTGCCATCTTTCTAGAAGAAATTTTATTTTATTTAATCATGCACTGGATCATCCAAAGTAATCCCATGCCTTTGTTTCACAGGAACCACATATACAGATGCATACATACACAAAGTAGACAATCCTGTAACAGTAATCTGAAACTGCCAGTTTTCTCACTCCCATAGCACTTGGTTTGGGTCATGCAAGTATGAAGCTTCATTCAAGGGTAGACTGAAGCTGACAAAGAAATGTGTATACATTGTACTGAATATAATGGACCAGTCTGATTCCTAACCCTATTGATTTCTGATTATTGGTATATTAAATAATCTATTCAGCTAATAAACATATTGGGACTTGCTCTTCATATTTGTCAACAGAATGTGTTGGCACTGTCTCATAAATTATAAAATAAAATAAAATATTGCCATGAATGTAATAGCACACGGGCGTGTATAGCAGACAAGCATGGAAAGGGTAAATGATCTAAAAATAGTAAATAGCAACACCTCACTCTGCCCATTTAAGCAGACTATAGTAGTTCTTCACTGAACCATTAAACACCCAAGAATAATGATATCATGGCAGCTGTGACAAAAAAGGCTTTTGAATTCCTATAAAGATAACAGATGCAAAAGTACACTCCACCCATCAAACTCTGTCATGACCGTTGCTCTTGAGTGCTCATGGGAAGCATTTGCAGTAGGTTATGAGAGTGTTCATATTTCTGAATTGGTAAGGAAAATTGTGTCCAGTTAGTAAAGATTTCTTCAGCATTCAATATGAATCTGACAGAACTGTCAAGAGGAGGCAGAATGGTGGGAAGTAGTTCTAATGTAATGTTTGATGGGTTCAGTGGAGCTATTCAGTGAAAAGAAGAATAAAAAATGAGGCTTCTTATTAAGATCTCGCTGAAATATCAGCCATGGGATGCAGTGCTGTGTAGTATATTTGTATTGTGACGTATAAAAGGTTGAGGGTGGAGAAGCAAATAATGATTTATTATGCAGATAGCTGCAGTGGCACAGGAGCCAAGCAAACAGAGCTGTAAACAGGGGAGTTTGAGTGGGAGTTTGTAAAGGGAGTTTGGATTGTGGGACTTGTTTGGAGTTTGTTTTTCCTGTGCAGGGGGTGTTTTGGTTTGTTTTTGTGTTCACCGGACTAATAGGATTTTGGTGAGAAAGTAGATAAAACATAGAGGCATTAGTGGCCATGGCCCAAGTAGTAGAGAACACAAGGAGGATGATTGGATGTGGTAGCTGCAGTATGTACATGATTCTGGAGGGGATACCTGAAAGGAGTTTTGTTTGCATGAAGTGCCGCCTGATAGAGCTGATGGAAGAAAAGATCCGAGGACTGGAGATGCAAGTGGAAACTCTGGTCGAGTTTAGAAGGGGGTTTGAGCAGATAATGGGGCAAAGGCATGATGTGGCTAAAGGGGAAAGCTTAGATATGCAGATGGAAGCAGGATCAAGGGCCTCACGGGGGACTGCTGTGCGAAGAAAATGGACAGTGGAAGCATGTGACTCAGAGGACCAGGCAGAGGAAAAGATGGGTCAGTGAAGGAAAACTAGAGCTCAAGAACAGGTATGTGGAGTTGGAAAATGAAGAAGGGGTACAGCAGGTAGATAATGAAGATGGAAGGATAAGGAAGAAGAGAAGAGTGGTTAGTCCCATAGATAAAAGGGAAGACTTAATGGAGACAACACCAATAATGAGCATTAGGATTACAAGGGAAAATAGGAATGGTAAGGATTTGCAGCCAGAGGAAGCTAGAGATAGACCAGAGAATTTCACTGTCACTAGGAAAAGGCAGGTCTATGTGATTGGAGACTCCTTATTGAGAAGAATAGATAGGCCTGTAACCAGAGCTGATCCAGAGAATAGAAGGGTGTGCTGTCTGCCAGGTGCTAAGATACGAGATGTGGAACTGAGGTTGAAGAGAATTATTAAGGGAGCAGGAAGGAATCCATTGATCATCCTTCATGTAGGAACAAATGATACGGCTAGATTCTCGCTGGAACGAATTAAGGGAGACTATACTAGGCTGGGGAGGATGCTCAAGGAAATTGAGGCTCAGGTGATCTTTAGTGGGATTCTGCCTGTTCCTAGAGAAGGGCAACTAAGATGTGACAGGATTATGATGATCAATAGATGGCTTAGGCAGTGGTGCTATAAGGAGGGCTTTGGGATGTATGGTCACTGGGAGGCATTTATGGACCGAGGACTGTTCTCTAGAGATGGACTTCACCTAAGTAGGGAGGGAAATAGACTTCTAGGATGGAGGCTGGCTCAACTTATTAAGAGAGCTTTAAACTAGGAATTTGGGGGAGATGGTTGGGAGATGCCAAGGTAATCTCTACGCCAGCTTTTAACACTGAGAGGGAGGAAAACGAAGTAAGAAAGGATATAGCTGGGGGTAGGAGAATGAACATGAGGAAGGGTGGGGTGGATACTAGTCTAATAGGTCATATTGGAGGTATAACATCTGTGCCAAATTGGGTAAAGAATGTGAATGAGGCCAAACAGCAAAAATTAAGATGTTTGTACTCCAATGCAAGGAGCCTAGGTAACAAAAAGGAGGAACTAGAGCTATTGGTCCAGGAAGTGAAACCAGATATTATAGGAATAACAGAAACATGGTGGAATACTAGGCATGACTGGAGTACAGGTATTGAAGGGTATGTGCTGTTTAGGAAAGACAGAAATAAGGGTAAAGGTGGTAGAGTCGCATTGTATATCAAAGATGAGGTAGATCGTAAAAAAATAAAAAGTGATGGAATGGAGAAGACAGAGTCCGTTTGGGCAAAAATCACATTGAAAACTATCAGATCCTCCCCTGGGATAGTGCTTGGGGTGTGTTATAGACCACCAGGATCCAATTTGGATATGGATAGAGACCTCTTTATTGTTTTTAATGAAGTAAATACTCATGGAAACTGTGTAATCATGGGAGATTTCAACTTTCCAGATATAGACTGGAGAACAAGTGCTAGTAATAGTAATAGGCTCAGATTTTCCTAGATGTGATAGCTGATGAATTCCTTCATCAAGTAGTTGCTGAACCAACACGGGGGGATGCTATTTTAGATTTGGTTTTGGTGAGTAGCGAGGCCCTCATAGATGAAATGGTTGTAGGAGACAACCTTGGCTCGAGTGATCATGAGCTAATTCAGTTTAAATTAAATGGAAGGATAAACAAAAATAAATCTGAGACTAGGGTTTTTGATTTCAAAAGGGCTAACTTTAGTAAATTAAGGAAATTCGTTAGGGAAATTGATTGGACTAAAGAAATTATGGATCTTAAAGTGGAGGAGGCCTGGAATTATTTTAAGTTAAAGTTGCAGAAGCTGTCAGAAGCCTGTATCCCTAGAAAAGGGAAAAAAATTATAGGCAGGTGTGTTAGACCAAGCTGGATGAGCAAGCATCTCAGAGAGGTGATTAAGAAAAAGCAGAAAGCATATAAAGAGTGGAAAATGGGAGGGATCAGTAAAGAAAGCTACCTTATTGAGGTTAGAGCATGTAGGGATAAAGTGAGAAAGGCTAAAAGTCAGGTAGAGTTGGACCTTGCAAAGGGAATTAAAACCAATAGTAAAAGGTTTTATAGCCATATAAATAGGAAAAAAAAAAAGAAGAAGAAGTAGGACCACTAATTACTAAGGATGGAGTGGAGGTTAAGGATAATCTAGGAATGGCCCAATATTTGAACAAATACTTTGCTTTAATGAGGCTAATGAAGATCTTAGGGATAATGGTAAGTTAACAAATGGGACTGAGGATAAGGAGATAGATATTACCATATCCGAGGTGAAAGCAAAACTTGAACAGCTTAATGGGAGTAAATCGGGGGCCCAGATGGTCTTCATCCAAGAATATTAAAGGAACTGGCACATGAACTTGCAAGTCCATTAGCAAAAAATTTTAATAAATCTCTAAACTCAGGGGTTGTACCATTTGACTGGAGAATTGCTAATATAGTTCCGATTTTTAAGAAAGGGAAAAAAAGCGACCCGGGTAACTATAGGCCTGTTAGTTTGACATCTGTAGTATGTAAGATCCTGGAAAAAATTTTGAAGGAGAATGTAGTTAGAGACATTGAGGCTAATGGCAATTGGGACAAATTACAACATGGTTTTACAAAAGGTAGATCGTGCCAAACCAACCTGATCTCCTTTTTTGAGAAAGTAACAGATTTTTTAGATAAAGGAAATGCAGTGGATCTAATCTACCTCGACTTTAGTAAGGTATTTGATACAGTACCACATGGGGAATTATTGGTTAAACTGGAAAATATAGGGATTAATATGAAAGTTGACAGGTGGATAAGCAACTGGTTAAAGGGGAGACTACAGCGGGTCATACTGAAAGGTGAACTGTCAGGTTGGAGGAAGGTTACTAGCGGAGTTCCTCAGGGATCAGTTTTGGGGCCAATTTTATTTAATCTTTTTATTGCTGATCTTGGCACCAAAAGTGGAAGTGTCCTAATAAAATTTGCAGATGACACAAAGTTGGGAGCTATTGCCAATTCAGAAAAGGATTGGGATATCATACAGGAAGATCTGGATGATCTTGTAAATTGGAGTGATAGCAATAGGATGAAATTTAATAGTGAGAAGTGTAAGGTTATGCATTTAGGGATTAATAGCAAGAATTTTAGTTATAAGCTGGGGACACATCAGTTGGAAGTAACGGAGGAGGAGAAGGACCTCGGAGTCCTGGTTGATTATAGAATGACTATGAGCCGCCATTGTGACATGGCCGTGAAAAAGGCTAATATGATCTTGGGATGTATTAGGCGAGGTATTTCCAGTAGGGATAAGGAGGTGTTAGTGCCATTATAAAGGGCATTGGTGAGACCCCATTTGGAATACTGTGTGCAGTTCTGGTCTCCCATGTTTAAGAAGGATGAATTCAAACTGGAACAGGTACAAAGAAGGGCCACTAGGATGATCCGAGGAATGGAAAACCTGTCTTATGAAAGGAGACTCAAGGAGCTTGGCTTGTTTACTTTAACCAAAAGAAGGCTGAGGGGGGACATGATTGCACTGTTTAAATATATTAGAGGGATAAATACCAGGGAAGGAGAGGAATTATTTAAGTTTAATACCAATGTGGACACAAGAACAAATGGATATAAGCTGGCTAGTAGGAAGTTTAGACTTGAGATTAGACGAAGGTTTTTAACCATTAGAGGAGTGAAGTTCTGGAACGGCCTTCCAAGGGAAGTAGTGGGGGCAAAAGATCTATCTGGTTTCAAGATTAAACTAGATGGGTTTATGAAGGGGATGGTTTGATGAGATAACATGATCTTGGTAACTAATTGACCATTCATTATCAGTGGGAAATAGGTCAATGGAGGGATGATAGGAGTTACTACAGAGAACTTTCTGTGTGTATGGCTGATGAGTCTTGCCCACATGCTCAGGGTTTAGCTGATCACCATATTTGGGGTCGGGAAGGAATTTTCCTCCAGGGTAGATTGGCAGAGGTCCTGGAGGTTTTTCGCCTTCCTCTGTAGCATGGGGTACAGATCACAGCTGGAGGATTCTCTGCAGGGGGTCAGACTAGATGATCATAATGGTACCTTCTGACCTTAAAGTCTATGAGTCTATGATTTATCCTTATAAAACTAGCCTGGGCCCACGTGTAGGAAAACCCACCACATATGTTAGGCTGAGGGAAACAGATTCATAGTTGGTGATATATTTTACCCTGAGTGCCCAGAGAACGATACTTGCCTCGGGGAGAGAAGACTGTATGCAGAGGTTGTTTGATAAGATTGGCAGGCTAAGGGAACACCCAAGATTTCTGGCTAAATTTGAGTGCTGCTACATTCATTGCCTCCAGAACCTGGGTTAGCATGAGTGGGGAAGATTTGTGCTGCCTTTCTGACAAACCAACACAACACATTCAAAGGCCAAGGATTCTAAGTGGTGATTTTCCACATCCATTATAAGATGGGGGGTATCTTTTAAAATCTCCACCCAAAAATAGAATATCCAATCAGCTTCCACTTTAGCGATTCTGCCTCCATTCCATGCAAATTAGAGCTTGTGTAGACATGGAATTCACAGAGAAATTGGTACAAAATAGCTAGTGTGAGATTTTAAAATACAATAGCTCTTCCATACAAGATATGCCAATCTTTCTTTCCACGTAGATGAGCCCTGAAAGGCTTCTGCACTTCATGTTCTGGACTATGCTGGTTCTCTTTTCAGAACTAAAAGGAATTTTCCCTCATTACAAAATAGGCACTATGTAGTGTCTTTAGACTTTAGACTCCAGCTCTGACTTGGTATTTGGGAAACACAGCCTCAAGTCTCAGCTCTACTCCAAGTTATAGCCCAAATCACTAAGTAAATGATTATTCCTGGGGTAAGGACAGAGAGAGAGAGAAAGAATGTGTGTTTGGCTCTTTCCCTTCCCTCCATTGACCCTTCCCTCCTTTACCCTTCTTCACAGCATATAAGGGTTTTCATACTGTAGATTCTCTATTTTATACAAGTTTTTCCAGGAATACAGTGTGGCAGCAGCAGCAGGGCCAGAGTTGTAGTTACTGATGAACTAGCTGGGAAACCTGCTTTGTATTGCTGGATGGTGAGTGGGTTCTTAGGTCTGCTCCAGAATATCATTTTAGTTATCACATCTTACATGAAGAAAGGAGAAGGATCAATGGTCTGCCCAGTTATGGATCCTAGATTGATTTAACAAGAAGTTAAATGATTCAATGATTAGGCTTGCCCTTCATACCAGTTTGGCAGGCATTCACACTGTTATGCATTTCTTTGGCATTTCAGTCCTCATCATAATAAAGGTTGTAACATTCTTGAAGTTTTTTCGTGCAGGAGTATGACTACATATTTCTTGTTGTATCATTGAGGCTGAACAACAGCATACTGCACAAGCCACATTACAGATGCAGCCTCACTAATGTAAATCATTCATTCCTGATCAGTCATTTATATTGACAGTAGAAAACAAGAGAAAGAGGAAATAATGTAGAATAGAAAATGCTTGTATAAATTATAATGCACAGCTAAGTTGTGAGTCTAGTAGTAATGTTTCTTGATCCACAACTTTAGTCTGTCTACATTAAAAAATCTATGTTGGCATACCTATAACAGCATAGTCATCCTCCTCCCAGTATAGATGGAACATAGAAAAAGTTCTTCTGATGTGGGAACAGCTCCTCCCGTGAATGGTGTTAATTATACCAGATCTTTCCCTTGCCCCTCCCCCCCAATATTTCTGTATGGTTCTTGTCGGACATGACTCCCCATCCCTCCTCTCCACTGGTGTCTAGCTGATTGCACATACTCCTCTGCTTTCCCCCTTTCCCTTGACCCTACTTCTCTTTGGGTATGTCTACCCTTGCAGTCTATTTCAGAATAGGACCACAAATGTAGGCATTTGGAATTGCAAATCAAGCCCAGGATTTAAATATCCCATGCTCGATTTGCATCTTCCCGGCTGGGCGCCATTTTTGAAATTTACAAGCCTGGAAAAACTGCCCGCATCTACACGTGGCAGTGAAACAGCATTCAAAATAAAGCCCTATTTTGAACTACCTGTTATTCCTCCTGCAAAGAGGTTTAACAGGTAGTTCGAAATAGGGCTTTATTTCAAACACCCATTTCACTGCTGCGTGTAGACGTGGGCAGTTATTCTGGGCTTGTAAATTTCAAAAATGGTGCCCAGCCGGAAGATGCAAATCAAGCACGGGATATTTAAAGCCCAGGACTGATTTGCAATTCTGAATGCCTACATTTGCAGCCCTATTCTGAAATAGGCTGCAAGTGTAGACATACCCTTAGTTACAAATTATGTTAAGATCTGTATCGTGCCTTTGGTATGTTAACCCATATTACTTACATTAAGTCCTTTTAGCGTGTTAAGTAATCCAATTTATGGTAGGTTTCTGATTACTTAAAGCCATAAAGCTGAATTTTACCTAGAAATCATATTGCTTAATGTATGCTTATGAATGTGTATGTAACTTGTGGAATGTGTGTGAGGTCTGAATGAGAAATACCCAATCCAAGGCAGTTTGGGATCGCTGACCATTTAAGATAGACAAAGATCCTGCAAGCAGATAAATTAACTGAGAAGCAGCCAGAAAATCTCTCTCTCTCTCGAACAAGAGGTAACATCACAGCAGAAACCTGGGACCAGCCCAGAGAACAGAAAGCCACCTGTAGATCCAAAGGGATCTCCCAAGGAACATCATGGTTGAGTTTCCAGGAAGCTGATGCCTGGCCAGCACTCCAACCACCAGTCAAATCAAATTGAACCTACACCGCACTTGCAGCCTGACTCCTACTGCCAGCATGAATGGTGTGTGTGTGTGTGTATATATATATCACCTTACTCGTAAGAATTTGTACCAATAAATCACCCCAAAAGCAATACTGCTCCAGCCCACCCTTTGTCCGGATTAGTTTCTCAACAGGCCTGAGGAAGTGCAACAGTTCTCAGCTAGTGGATACAGAAAGGTTGGCTATGCAGACAGAGGGTCAGGAACAATGTGAATAGTTACCTTTCACCTCAACACTGACACAATATTTTTTCTGTAGCCTTCTGCACTATACAACTAGTATATAGGAATATGTACATAAGAACAATCATACTGGGTCAGATGAAAGGTCCATCTAGCCCAGTATCCAAGGTCCAGTAGCCCAGTGAAACTGAGCATATGACTAGTTTACTCCCTTTCCCATGGTTTTGCAAAATGACAGACCTATACAGTAGCTTCACATCATATGCACACAACATAGAACACAGGGAACATTTTAATAATTGTTTTAATAGTTCTATTTAAATTAATTGTAAAATACAATAATTATTTTTATTCCCCATATGTATTCAGGAGGCATTCAGATATTAAGTTGGTGAGGGCAGGCTATTCAGGTACCTAGATACATTTTCAGATATCTATATACATCCCCTAGAGCCAGCTAGTCATTTACACTGCTTTTTCAGTTGTCAATGCACACAAGTGTTTGCCAAAGCTTCTCACACAAATACTTCCATTATAAGTAATATCTGTTCCATGGTAAGGATAGAGAAGGAGATAAAAGAATGGCCATGAAATCAACTGTTAGAGGATAAGCTCATATCTCAAAGGGTGTTTTTCATTCTGCCTATCAAAATACTTGTGTGATCCCATGTTTGTTTTTCATACAATTTTGGTATAACTATTATAGCAAAATGACTCTGTTATGGCTTATGGTAATACGGCTTTTTACACTCCAGCAACTGAAGAAATATCTCTCTAAAAACAAAGAAAGGAAGAAGTCCTTCAATTTCTCACTGCTCTCCTCCCCTCGCCCCCAATCTCTGCATTATGAACTGTTGATTGGGAACAAATTTTCTGTCTTCTTTATATTGCCTTATAAACATTGAATCATTTTTTAGCACATGATCTGACTGTCACTTTAGAGCATATTTATTTATTGATGAAAAGAAGAGACAGTCATTAGTAGTATTGTTAGTAGAGATACATATATTAGGGAAAACAAAATAGAAAACACAAATAGAATATTAATACAACAACTAACAGAAATGCACAATTACTCAAATGCAAAACTGGAAGATTGAGAACTAAAACCCCCAAGCAGTTAAAATAGCTAAGTTTAGCCCAGCAATTCACATAAAATATCTTTTATTGTACATTAATAACAAAGAGGGACATAGGAAGATTTATGTGACAACTATAGCAACTGCATATAGTATCTTTGGGGTGCATATTTTGTTAAGTTTATGAATGATTTAGCATTACTGTGACTAGTGGGGAGAGTTACTACATCTCCTTCAGGAACTAAAAATAGTTTGTGTTGGGATGATTAAAATGAATCATTCAAGTTTTTAAATGCCTCCAGAAAGATATTGCCCCATTGGGAGGACTGAATATTTTCATTCTAACTCAGTTTTTCAGAGACCAACATAAAAATGTGCTCTTGGCATAAAAAGGTTGTTTTTCAACAGACTCCTGGCTTATGTTCTCATCCAGCAAAGAGGTAAGATCTTTTGTCAAAGGAGGGCCTCAATTTTTGTGGAAGGGTTTGAATAGGACCCCTTGAGACTGATAACATGTAAACTTTTAGCCTGGCTATAGGAACTTTTACTCTTTATACATGTTTCCTCTGTAATGTTTTTACATTTAGAATCAATTTATTTTGTTTTACGGTATTGGTTGATACCTTTTCTTCATAGGCTACTAGTAAACCAGAGATGCCTGTCTTCAATTAGAGCTGCTGAGGATATCACAGGGAGATGCAGAGGGGTCCCCAGTCTGGAGCGAGAAAGAGACAGGTTTTCAACGAAGAGAGATGACAATTGGGAGCCTGAAATTGTAAGAGGGTGCTGCTGAGGAAACCAGGACTTCAGCAGGATTCAAAAAAGAATTAGAAAATGTCATGAAGGATATGTCCATCAATGTCTATAAGCCGGAATGGGTAGGAATGGTAACCCTAGCTTCTGTTTGTCAGAAACTGGGAATGGGTGATAGGGGAGGTATCACTTAATTACCTGATCTGTTCATTCCTTCTGGGGCACCTGGCATTGGCCACTGTCAGAAGACAGGATACTGGGCTAGATGGACCTTTGGTCTGACCCAGTATGGCCATTCTTATGTGATATAATCTACTGTAAATGGGGCCAATGTGTGCTATTAGGTGGCATTCCACTATTTATAAAGTTCATCATAAGAGAACCCTAATTAAGTAACAAGCCATCTCTCATCTGAAGAAAGTTAGAGTCCCCAGGGTTAGGGTATACAGAAGGTAGCAATGTGTGCTCTATCTAGCCTTCTAATATGATAGCCTTTACCTGTTTGATTGTACCCACTACAAACTTTTTTATACAGACTCATAAATGTAACAGTATTTTTAGATGTTTTATTTGGGTTTGTTTTCATGATATAATAGAATGGAATTCACACCAATTCACAGATATTACCTCTAGTAGTTTCCGTAATAAGAAAGTTCATCACCCTTAAAAGACCATATGGCATTACATATGTTCAGTTTGCACTAAGAATGTAGCATTCAGAATATGCTGTCCTTTAGCCATTCCGGATATTAAGCTGCAAACTGAACAAGTAGAGAACCTCTCAATCTGTTACGCTGAGAGTTACTGTACAAATACACTGCCATGAAGCAGACAGCCAGCCCTTGCGAATAATTGCTGGGATTCCAAAACAGTGGCTCAGGCAAGAACTTTTTTATCTGCTGATATTGATTTAGGTACAGGAAAGGGCTTGGATTTTCAAAGTCGCCTCAGGGTAGAATGCTGCCAATTCCCACTGAATGTCAGTGGGATTTGTTTACCCATCTCCCTTAGGCTCCTTTGAAGAATCCCTGCCAAGAAGTCTAACAGTAAGCAAACCTGTAAAGCCACAGTTCCCCAAGGTACTTCTCAATATCCATTATTTTAGTAGTAGCTGAAAGTTTCATTGTACTGTTGAATACTAATTCAGTTACTTTCAGTCTCTCAATCTGTGTATAAATCCTTTCATTAACTCACATGCTTAGAGATAATGAAGTAATTCAGAAAGTGGTATAATAAATTCTCCCATTCCTCTCCATCTGTTCTTTCAGTCCAAAGATTTTCTCTTTTTCCCCCATCTCCTCCAACTTGCGTCTTCTTTCTGACATTCACCACCCCTTGAATAAAATAAGTGCTCTGCCTTTTCTTCCCCTGACCTCATACTCTTTTCTCAGTCTTTCATTTTGCTTTTATCTTGTGCTCTGCTCCCTCCTCTATCCCATCATTTTTTAACCACTTTGTCTCCACTTGCTTGATTTCTCAATTTCAAGCCAAGATTCTCTTTCTCTCTCTTGGTTCCCTCTTCTATTCTTTTATTTTATAATCGGAATCCTCTTATTTTCTAGGTTTTTCTGTCCCTTTGCTACCCACAATGATACTTCTTCTCCAAAACCTCCATGTGCTCTGCTACTGCTTTCCCCTGACATAGATGTTGGATTCTTCTTGCTATCTCTTCCGATGTAACATGAGAGCACTATCCAGTCTCTCTGCTTGGTGCTTTACTCCAAAACCTATTTATTAATTATTAGCATTAATTTTTGTGGAGGCTAATTTTTGTGCACGTAGAGTCAGGTATGATCAGAAAGAAGAAATTTCCTTCCCCAGGAGATCTTATAATCAGACAAATAATAAGGAAAGAGAAATAATATTTACTTAAAGTGGTCTAGATAATGGATCGCCAATTCTACATTTTATATATAATTACATGTAGCCCTGGTCTATCCTAAGGAATTATTTCAAAATACTCTCCCTCCCACTTCAAATTAATAATCGGAACATCCATACTACCAAGTCATTGTCTACCAAGCCTGTTATTTTGAAATATCGAGCTGGTTATTTGGAAATCTGTACTTCTGCTTTCCTTAGGGAATAACGTTAATGTCAAAATTGTTATAAATTGTTTGAAATAGTGTTAGTGTGGATGATCTGGAGCTACTAATTCAAAGTAATTGGCCATGTCAGATTGGCGGGACTGCATCATCCTGCAGGATGGAACAATCAGCAGCAGCTGCAGAACTTCTGCGTGTGGATGGCTATCTTCCTCAAGTTCTGCAAGTGGCTCGCCCCTGCCCTTATGGGACAGGACACCTGACTGAGAAATACCATCCGTGTGCAGAAGCGTGTCACTATTGCCCTGTGGAAGCTCAGCAAGCCGGAAGGCTACTGCTCCATTTGGAACTAGTTCAGCATAAGGAAATCCACAGTCAGGGCCGTGCTCCTGCAGGTAGCGAAAGCCATCAACCAGGTGATGCTGCAGAGGGTTGTTCCTCTGGGGAATGTGGACAGTATTGTCAATGGATTTGCCTGTTCTGAAAGATGCAAGCTGGCTCTTTTTTCCCTGACTGCACCATCAGAATTTGGGAGGTGAACATGCCCATTGTAATCCTGGGCAGCACAGCCAACCTCTTGGTCCCCTGGCTCAGGAATCCCTACATGGGCAGCCTGAATCCCACCAAGTGTGCATTCAGCCATTTAAAGGGGAGGTCTGGACACCTGTCTGGACCTCAGCAAGTGCAACGTCCCCTTTGTGGTGGCAGTCTGCTATGTGCTCCACCACCTGTGTGAGAGGAAGGGGGAGGCTTTTCTGCCCAGGTTGGGGACAGAAGCTGAATAGTTGGCCACGGCATATGAGCAGCTGGACACGAGCACCATCAGGAGAACACATCAAGGGGCTGTGCTCATCAGAGAGGCCTTGAGGGAATTTTGTCCAAGACTAGGTGTAAGACTTTCCCCTGTGCCTCTCCACAAGGGACCCCTGCATTCCCACTGTGTGCCTTTCCTCCCCCACCACTCCCTTCCACTGCCTTCCCTTCCCACACCTACCTTCCCCAGCAGAGCAAATAATAAAGCCTTCTTTGTTGAAACAGCAGGACTGTTTATTGGGGGGCTATGCAACAGGGGAGGGACTTGGGAAAGAACCTGGAATGGAGGAGGAAGGAGGATGGTGGAGTAGAGCTCAGAGATGGGGCTGGGACTAGTGCTTGCCTCCAGGTGGCTGGAAGTCTTTGGCCGTCCAACAGGTCCCACTATCCTATGTTATGGGTCCCAGCAGTCCCTGGGAGGACTAGGATGGAAACCATGGGGGGAGGGAGTGGCTGGTGGCCAACTTCATGCATGAGACCATTTGCTCTATCACCAAAGTGTGGGGTTTTGGGGGAGGTGCGTGTGAATGGCAGACACTGCTTGCTGGGGAGAGTGCTACTGGGTTCCCCTCCTCTTGCTCTCCCCGACAAGTTCCCATACATAGGTTCAGTCTCCTCTGCATCACCGTGCTTTCCCAGGAATGGATGCTGCTTGTGTGTGGGCATGACCCTGTGCGGCACTGCTATGTGGTGGCTTATTATGTGAAGGTGTCCTATGAGGGAGGCCCAAATAAGGTAGGCATCTATAGGAACCTTGTGAGAAGGAGTGAAAGGTACCTGTGTGAGAATGGCATGGAGCTGTGTGCTCCAGTCTGGTGCTCCATGTGCACCCACTTGCACAGGCTGCTGTGAGATGCCCCCAGGCTGAGTAGGCCAAGTGAGGAGCACACAGCCCGTCGCCTGCCCTCCATGTATTCAGGGAAAGTTATAAAACCTGAAGTGCCTTCCCCAGGTTCATCCCAAAGTCTGGGAGATATCCTGAGAGGGGGAGACTGGCTCCAGGGTGTGAAGCAAGTCCTGACTGGTGGACATGGGTGCCTGACTGGCCACCTCCTCCTCCTCATCCACAACTCTGCCCTCCTGAAGGCTGATGCTGGGCATGTCCTGGCTAGACTCCACAACTCTGATGGAAGCCTAGTTCGAACTACCTAGTTCGTGCCGCGTGTAGCCGCGCGGCACGGGGTTCGAACGAGCGGGGATTTAAAAATGGCGGCGCCCCGCTTATGCAAATGAAGCCCGGGAAATTCAAATCCCGGGCTTCATTTGCAAGTGCGGTATGCCTACATTACCCCGCTAGTTCAAACTAGCGGGGTAATGTAGGCATACCCAGAAGTAATTGGCCCCAGCCAAGGATGGGATCCAGCTGGTCAAAGTAGCAGCAAGTGTGTGGTGGCACACTTGAGCACCCACTCTGCTCCCTTTCCTTGTGGTAGGCCTATTGAAGCTCCTTTACCTTCATTCAGATCTGGTCCAGGGTCTAGTTGTGGCCTCTCTAAGCCAGGCTGGCGATGATCCCAACAGTAGACGGCAGAATTTCACTCTCTGGTGTGGAGATCCAGGAGGCTGATCTCCTCCCCTCAGACCTTGGTGATGTCCAGGATTTCTTCACCAGTCCAGGCTGGAGCTCTCCTGCATCCCTGGCCAGTGGCAGCTGAGGGAGCAGCTGAGGGAGTGGCATCTGTGGGAGGTTCTGAGGGAGCTTTGGTGTCAGTCATCTCTCCCTTGGATGCTACTGTATGGCACAGGGCTTATGACAAAGGTCACTACATAGCACAAGCCCTTTTCCTGTTGCCAGTAGTTTAAAGCTTTGCAGGAAAAGAGGAACAGTGGAAATGCCAGGGGTTGCCAGAGCAGTCAGAAGTACAGAAGTGGCACTCCACAGTGTCCAGGGGAATGAGGGGCATGCACAAGCAGCAGGAGTGACAGAACCTGGGTGATCAGGGAATACAGTCGAGGCTGGTCCTCATCCTGCATGCGGGCACTATGGAAGTATTACACCATAATATTCAGCACAAGGCCCATGAGCTTAGCACTGCTTTGCAGCAGCTGTAGCTCCATGTTGTGAGTGCTGTGGCATCCTGAAGGACAACCAGAGCACACTGTATCCATTTTGTGTCCCTCATTGTGGGAGGCACATGTTGCAGCTTGCCTGATCAAGCAGCCACAGGAAGTCTCCATCCTCCTGGTGCCATCTGTACTAGCCTGTCAATGACTTTCACTAGGCAAGAGTGGAGGTTCATTGTAATATCCCTTGTCCCCAAAGATAAATGGGGATAGTTTATACAAGGTTCAGTGATTAAAACTTCCTTAAACTCACTTCTACTATAATGCAATCAAGGTAGAATGAATAGAACCTTGGCTGTGTCTACATTGGCACCCCTTTCCGGAAAAGGGTTGCTAATGAGACCAGTCGGAACTGCAAATGCCGCGGGGGATTTAAATATCCCCCGCAGCATTTGCATGGACATGGCTGCCACTTTTTTCCGGCTCGGGGTTTTGTCGTAGAAAAGTGCCAGTCTAGACAGTATCTTGCGGAAAATAAACCCTTTCCCGGAAGATCCCTTATTCCTACTTTATTCCTTGAAATTCGGAATTTGCAATTCCGAAGTGTCTCATTAGCATCCCTTTTACGGAAAAGGGTGCCAGTGTAGACACAGCCTGAAAGTATATAATAGATTAGGCCCTGGTCTTATATATACAAACTATTAATATTATAGTTGTAAAAAAAGAAAGTGAATGTTTTATCCTATTTTCATCAAAATTTAGATACCATTATCTCAATTTGGTATCTCATATTTTTGCTGAACTCTAGTGCAAATAGTTATGCTATGCAAAATATATTAATATTTTTCTCGTCATCGCTCTCCTCTTCGGACCCTGTTTGTATCTCCCTCTTGTTGTGTCCTCTAAGATGGCAGGTTCTTTGGCTTATAAACTGTATGTTAAACTGTGTGTTAATACAACACCTAGCACAAGGATACAGTCTGATGTACACATCTCCGTGATCCTGAATTCCCCGCAAAATTTAAAAAAACAGTTATTCATGCAGTTCTACATGTGTCCTTCATCTGAGTGCCTCAAAAGTATTAATAAATGTACTCTAGCACTACCTCTGCATGTGTTACTTTACAGTTAAAAATGCTAGCTAGAAAATGTTGATTTTATTTTTGTCTAATTATGAGAAAATGGGATTTGCTCAGATTAAGGTCAATAGTGTTTTTTACACTCAGCCATATTGCAATTTACTTGTTCTCACTTCACAGTAAGTCATTACTAATTTTGCCTTTTCTTCATGACATAAGTGTCTTGTAGTAGCAACAGATTACAAAGTTTTGAGCTGTATTTTTAAGTATTTTGAACATTCCTTTTTTCTCCCACTAGTTTTCCTTTAAGGTTCAGATTAATTTTATACATCAAACTTTCCATTTACTCATGGAAAAGAGGTGAGAGGGGAAAAACAGTCTGAACAAACAGACCTCAGGTCTGTTTTCTCATTGTATAAATACTGAGCATTTTTCCAAAAACTTGCTTCTCATGACACGTATCTTAGCATTTTACATTCTTTTTTTATCAGCTATTCCTTTCATTGTAATTCTCCTATATTTAAATTTTACTTGTTAAATGTTTAACTAATATTTACTTGATAGTGAAAACTAATTACATAGTGTGATTCTTTCACATTAGTCATATGTAGAACTATGTGACAATATATATTGTGGGAATTACTCTGTTTCCATTTATTATGTACAAGTTTTAACTTCCTAATTTTTCATTATTGAAAATCAGCTGATAAATGGTGTGATGGATTGCATCCGGGCACGAGCTCTCACCCTTCCCCCCCCCCCCCCCCCGGGGTGAGGCCCAGCGTGCCCACCATCTTAAAGACCCGGGGTCTGATGGCTAGATGGGCGTGAGCTCCCAACTCCCCTCCATCCGGGTTGAGTGGGGCCCAGAGAGCCCTGCGTCCAATGAACCCCGTGGCCCTTCAACCCCGCCACCCCGGGGGCCAGCTGTCTGTAATTACTTCCCACTGGGGTGACTGCCCCTCACGAGTTTCCCAAGTTTGCTCGTGCAGTTGCTATGCGAGGTAATGGGGTGGGGGCTAGGCGGACCCTGGCCTACCCTCTCCACTGGGTCCCAGCCCGGGGCCCTAAGGAGTTCAAGTCCTACCCTTACCCAGTTGACGGGGTTCCACCCCATAACACATCAGCCCACGGGTGCCAAAAGCGCTCTGCCCCGGGCTGCTTCCTAGCCTCCCTCGGTCTTAAGGCCTCTTGCCCCGGTGCCCAGGGACCTACAGCTATGACAGGATCCCCGGGCTCCTTGTCGCTGTTCACCGGGTCCCGGTGCTCCTGCTTCAAATGCGGGGGGAGGAACTGCTGCCGCACGGTCCTCCCTCCCCTCCTGCTCATCAGACGCTTTTTAAAGTCCCTGCCGGGGAGTGTTCCACCCTCTTCTGCCCCGTCGGATCCCCGGGGGCAGGGCTGCATCACAACATGCCAAGAGGGAGGGGCGACCATCCACCTCTCACTGCCAGCCAGCGTATCCTCCCGGCACGGTTTTGCTCTGTGTAATGCAGGGGCTGGTGGGGCTGGTGTTACACCTTCTCGCCACTCCCTTCCCCCCCCCCGCCAGAGAAGGCCGGCATCTCGCCGCATCTAGTGTGGGCCGCGGCTGGCCTGTCACAAATGGTTTGTCAAAAACATTTCACCTAATTGATTCTGAACCATTCAATATAGGCACAAATCTGTCTGTGTAAATGACCCTAATATTGAAGTCAGTGGAAGTTACATTGTTTTATACCAGCTGAAGATTTGGCCCCATGACTATTCCTTAGTAATATTTTTTGCAGTTCATAAATTGCTCATTCAGCTGCGGGGCTGGTAATTTAAATCAGAATGACTCTGTACTCTGATGTAATGACTTTCCAACTTATGTCAAATGGCAGTATAAACTTTTTTTAAGCAAATACTCTACTTTGCATTAGTATCTATCACACTGTGCAGATCTTTTCAGGAATAAATAATTGCTCAGATAATAAGTAATTATTATTCCTACTAATTTAGGAATAAGTAATTGTTAAAATATTGAACTGACTTAGTAGATTTTATTTCATTAAGGCTATGTCAACACAGCAACGTTATTTTGAAATCACTAGCATTATTTCAAAATAACACAGTCCATGTCTACACAGCCAGCAATTCATAGAATCATAGAATCATAGGACTGGAAGGGACCTCGAGAGGTCATCGAGTCCAGCCCCCCACCCTCAAGGCAGGACCAACCTCCGTCTACACCATCCCTGACAGATGTCTATCTAACCTGTTCTTAATTATCTCCAGAGAGGGAGATTTCACCACCTCCCTTGGCAATTTATTCCAATATTTGACCACCCTGACAGTTAGGAATATTTTCCTAATGTCCAATCTAAACCTCCCTTGCTGCACTTTCAGCCCATTACTCCTTGTCCTGTCCTCAGAAACCAAGAGTTTCCAATTTCCAGTTTATATTGGAAAACTGTAATCACCACAACTTGATTGTTTTTTTTCTATTGCCTTCTCATATCATCATAAAGGCACACTACTCTTTCCTCTTTACTGTCCATACTATCCATGAATAGGTTGCCCTTTTACCCTAGTGCCTATACGGCTACCTCTCTGATCTAGCACCTGTGGAACCTAACTGTTTCCAGACAAGGAAGTTTGCCAGACCAGAGGATTTTGTGTGGGAGTAGGGAGCACCAAACTTCCCTCTAGCTTCCCCTCCCCAGACATTGGGCACCACTGCCCCCAACCCCATGGCACTGGCAACCACATTGTCTGTGGGCCCCAGCTGGCCTCACTGACTCTGTGGGCTCTGCTGTCCTGCAAACTGTGCTGCCTTGTGGCCCACAAGCTCTACTGTCCTGTTGGCCCCACCAGGACCACAGATGTTGCCACACCAGAGTGTCCCAGATTACATAGATTAAGTCTATAAATTGTACATAAACGTGGCATGATGTGATATTTCACACTGGTAATTGGGCAGTTGTATTTTTCTACTAGAGCTAATATCAAATGGTTTCTTCTTTAATTCTTTCATATTTTATGGAGTTTAACATTTTTCTTAGAGCGCCTTTTAGGATGCATAATAGACACAGTGCCACTTGGAAGTTGTTTTTAAACTAGGACTGAATTTGCCTGTCTATATGTAATTTTTAATTTTAACACCTTTACAAAGCATGTCAGAATTGTCATTAAACTTTACAGCCAAGTTTGAATATAAAATAGACTCATCCACCTTTTCTATGTTGATGGTTAAGACAATGCATGATATTTCAGTGATCTATCCACAATATTATTTAATAGCATATCAGAATCCTACATTTGAATGCTCTATAATTTTATAAATATCAGACCTGATTAAACAAATATTTGCATACTTTTCAGTTAGATGTGCCCCCTCCTTTTTCTGTACCTGTATTGTCTAATCACGAATTTTACTAATCTGAGTGTGGAGGAGTCCTCATAGCCTTGCCTTGACACTTTAGTACAGCTAAGTGAGTTTAGAACTTGTTAAAGTCTTGTGTCCTAGTTTCACTCTGATCTCAGTAATTGAGCCACCTGACAACAAGTATAATTGTTAATAATAGTATGAAAAATATTTCTCCCAATGAGTTTTTATCATCTGTTCATACTTGTTCTTAGTGCTTGATATTCGAAAATTGATATTCATTCTGAGTGAATGACTAGATGACTTTGCAAACCAAACTCCTAATACTATCAATATTAATTATAAAAAGTCAACATGCTCAATTTTACAGAACCTGAACATCTAAGAACAGCTCCATTTCTCTCATTGTATTCAAGTATATCACTCTTATTTACCCATGATCTCTTCAGAGACAGCAGACCTGATGTCTTCCATTTTTAATAATTTTTTTGTGGTATTGGAGCTTCTCTCTTGCCTGGTTGTCATTAGCACAAACCTATCACTAAACCAATAATATAGCTTTAGTGGTTGCCAGTTTTTGGTCTTTACTGTATGTGCCAAAATATGTTTTTATTTATCTTCTACAAATACAAAAACATTTACAGGAGTGGGGTATAAAAATTATCTGGAGGCTGATACATCTTAAGGAAAAATACTACCAGAGACAGCTAAATAAAAATAACTGAAAACCCAATTATAGCCCCAAGTATGAAAAAAAATTGAGAGAAGAAGGTGAAAGTGTACTTAAACAGACCTGCCTTTGTCCTTAACTTGATCTCTATGTTTGTAGATATTGCAAGTTCACCTGCAGTCTCTCCCTCTCTTCTGCTGCAGCTCTGATTAAGGACTATATATCCTCCTGTCTTGTAAAACGTGTTTAAGGCTCTGTACACTTTGAGTGAGCTCCAGGAATCTAGAGAGAGAGAGGAAAGGGAATTGAGTATCCAAATAAAGTAATATTAGGTGAACAGCAAAATAACACTCTTGTAAATAAAGCTGTAGTATTGTCATATTATATTGTGGCCCTTCATCACTTTAAGCCAATACTTCCTGTTGCATCTGCTTCCTATGGAAACAATGGTTTCTGGTTGAACTGGCTTAAAGAAAAAAATGTATCCATGAACAATATTAAATGTAAAATAAAGACAACCAGTATTATATGCAATAAATTATTAAACCACTTGTGGTTTCTGATTAGCTTAAACAAGATCGGCATGGCATGCAGTCCTATTACAGAGCGATATTTTGGTCAACAGAACACAAAACTCATTTGAATAATTAGGAGTGAAGAGGTTTTGGGGGGGGAGGTTGTGTGAGTTTGTTTTTTCATGGAAAAAAAAGCTGAGGAAACCCAAAACAAATATATATGGCTCTTAACTTCGGTACTTAAAGTTATCCTTAGGCAAGGGCAGGTTCTTCCATCTGTTCAGAGATCTTTAGAGCTACTCATCTCTGTCATCAATGGAGTAATACTGATTAGTAAAGTTGGACTCATTTACATTTTTGGCCTTTTATAGCTTCAAAACCTTACATATTGCTCTTGATCCAGGAATTCTGGTTTGAGGAGGAAGTGTACAAAGATGTGAAAAAAAATCAGTGCTGGAAAATGAGTGAGTAAACCAAGCAAAAACACTCAGTTCAGTCTTTGTATGTGGCAGGTTATGTTAGCCAACAAGATGGAAAAGAAAAAACGTGGACTTTTACACTTGTCTCCCTCACTTTTTTCATCTACCACTCTCACCACTCTCATTCTTTGAGAAGCCTCTCAAGATTATATTTTTGGGCAATTGTCCATCTTCATTTCCATTCCACCAAGAAGGAGTCAGCTACCTTTACTATGACTGTCTCACAATATGTGTTGGTACAGTGTCTAGCACAAATGCTTCCCAACCTCGGTCTCTAGGTGATGTGAGACTATAAATATTAATAAAAATGTACTTCAAAGGAGTTATATCACCTTAAGTCAGCTGAAGATCTCACCCAAAATGTCTAAGTGACCTTGCATATTTTATTTATTAAACCTATTAAAAACATTGATGAAATGTCAAGGTTGTTACAAAGTTTACTAAACAAAGAAACACATTCATACCTAAGTTTTATTACTATAGTTTAAAGGATTTTTTTGAAGGATGTATTTGTGAATAATCAAAACCATAATATTAGAACCCTGTATATGTTGCACTCTAAATAAGAGTAGAAAAGGAAGCATAGAATCAGCAAGGATAATGGACAAGTGCTATAATTTTCAAGTGTGGAAGACTATTTCTATATTCAACCATGTTTTAATGCTATTAATATTTGTCAAAATGAAATTTTGGAGTCACCTTAACAATGTTCTGTTCCTTTGCCTGAATTTTATTTATTTCATTAATTGCTAATATTTGCACAGCTCTGTTTTTCCTATTCTAGTCATAAAATATCACCAAGATTTTATTAATGTTGAATTGAAAATGTGTTTTAAATTAAATTACCTCTAATTATGCATTCCACTGTTGATCATGACCTCAGAGGAATGGAGGAAGACATCATTCCAGTTTTCCCCATGCTACAGTAATCTTGCTCTAACCATGTTAATTGTTATTATCTGAAGTATCCATTTATTCTTTCTGTGCATATTTTACTTAACCATGAATAAGTAAAGACCACTCTTTGGACTGTCCATAATTGGAGATACTTAAGAAAAGGTTAGATAAACATCTGTTAGGGATGATCTAGATGGTGCTAGGTCTGGCCTTGATGACCTCTCAAGGTCCCTTCCAGTTCTAGAATTACAGTTCAGAGAATCTGTCATTCATGCTTAAATTCGACACTTTACGCCTAAGTTTAAACAAAGACATTAATTATCTTTCCCATTACAAAGATAGCTTCCCCAATTATCACCGCTAATATCATTAGCTCACAGACATTTAACTCCCCCCCCCCATCCCCTTTCTGTTCTGAAATTTGATTTGTCCTTTTCTTTCGTGTTCATTTTTTTTAATTGTATCCTTTGGTATATATGGTTGTGACAATTTTCTTCCACTGTTTGATCTGAGGAAGTGGGTCTGGCCCACGAAAGCTCATCAGCTAATAAACCATCTTGTTAGTCTGTAAAGTGCTACATAGTCCTGTTTTTTGTTTCAGCTACACCAGACTAACACAGCTACATTTCTATCACTAGTTTAGGTACATAATTTGGAACTTCTGAGTGAGAAAAAATAAACAGGCAATGTATTCGTACCAGATTTCAGTTCTCTTAGTCAGTTATCCTAACAGCGTGCTCTGTATTTTTTAATCTTTGTCACAGAACAGCTGGTGCTATCTTCTCTTATCATTGTAAAGAATATCAACATATTTTAAGATAGACAAATATGTTTAAATTTTGCTATTTGGCATGTCAAAAATCCAGGCCTTTTTGGCATAGCTACTGTTAAGCATGAGTAGCACCTGAGCACTAATGAAGTGGTAATTAAGAATTGCCACATAGAAGTCTATCAAGGTTTTCATATGTGAGCTTACCATATGCTCTAGGTCTGATTTGCTACTAGGGAGAAATTAAGATAGGTCAAAGTGAAAATATCGGATAACCCTTTGTGCCTCTGGGTATCCTGACATTGGAAAATACCTGCTGTCCTGTAATTGTGGCTATTCTAATTTGATGAGATTGCCATATGCTACTATTTCATTCCTAAAAGCAATATATCATCTCAAGAAACCAGATTTTGGAAATTCACAGTAATAGACAATCAGAACTGACTGGTAATATGATCCAGGAACAAGCCACAATCACAGCTGAGGCACAGATAATCTGAGCCCTTGCTAGTACCCTCGGGCCAATAACAACTCTATAGAAGACAGTCAGTGGCAGACAGGAATTAAGGCCAGGTTTCCTATATCCAGAACCAGCCTAACGGGGTATAAGACCAGTCAGCCTTACCTCAGTTCCTGGAAAAATCATGGAAGGGATCCTCAAGGAATCCATTTTGAGGCACTTGGAAGAGGGGAAAGAGATCAGGAATAGTCAACATGGATTCACGAAGGGCAAGTCATGCCTGACCAATCTGATTAGCTTCTATGATGAGGAAACTGGCCCTGTGGATATGGGAAAGTCAGTGGATGTGATATACCTTGACTTTAGCAAAGGTTTTGATACTGTCTCCCACAATAATCTTGCCAGCAAGTTAAGGGAGTATGGATTGGATAAATGGACTGTAAAATGGATAGAAAGCTGGCTAGACTGTCGGGCCCAAGGGGTAAAGATCAATGGCTTGATGTTAGGTTGGCTGTCGATTTCTAGCAGAGTGCCCCAACGATCTGTTCTAGGACTGGTTTTGTTCAACATTTTTATTAATGACCTAGATGAGGGGATGGATGGCACCCTCAGCAAGTTTGCAGATGACACTAAGGGTGTGTCTAGACTACAGCGCTTTTTTTAAAAAAAGGCCTTTTTCGAAAAAAACTTCCCCTGAATCTCGACTACTGCCACTTTCTTTCAAAAGTGAATCGAAAGAACACGGCAGTTTTTTCAACTGCAGAAAACCTCGTTTTATGAGAAAGAATGCCTTTTTTCAAAAGTGCTCTTTCAAAAAAAGGTGCTATGTAATGCAAACCGTGCTTTTTCTAAACAGAGCATCCAGACTGCCTGGGTGCTTTCTTTTGAAAAAGCGGCTTGCTTTTTCAAAAGTACTGATTGTAGCCTAGACGCTCTTTTTCGAAAGAGGCTTGCAGTTTAGACATAGCCTAAGCTAGGGGGAGAAGTAGATATGCTGGAGGGCAGGGATAGGGTCCAGAGTGACCTAGACAGATTAGAGAATTGGGCCAAAAGAAATATGATGAGGTTCAACAAGGACAAGTGTAGAGTCCTGCACTTGGGATGAAAGAATCCCAAGCATTGTTACAGTCTGGGGACTGAATGGCTAAGTAGCAGTTCTACAGAAAAGGACCTGGGGATTACTGTGGATGAGAAGCTGGATATGAGTCAACAGTGTGCCCTTGTAGACAAGAAGGCAAATGGCATATTAGGGTGCATTAGGAGGAGCATTACCAGCAGATGTAGAGAAGTGATTATTCGCCTTTCTTCAGCTGTGGTGAGGCCACACCGGGAGTATTGTGTCCAGTTCTGGGCCCCTGACTATAGAAAGTATGTGGACACATTGAAGGGGGTCCAGCAGAGGGTGTCCAAAATTATTAGGGGGGTGGAGCGCATGACCTATGAGAGGAGACTGAGAGATTTGGGTTTATTTAGTCTTCAGAAGAGAAGAGTGAGGGGTAATTTGATAGCAGCCTTCAACTTCCTGAAGGTAGGTTCCAAAGAGGATGGAGAAAGACTGTTCATAGTAGTGATGGATGGCAGAACTAGGAGCAATGGTCTCAAGTTACAGTGGGAGAGGTCTAGGTTGGACATTAGGAAAAACTATTTCACTAGGAGGGTGGTGAAGTACTGGAATGGGTTACCTAGGGAGGTGGTGGAATCTCCATCCCTAGAGGTTTTTAAGTCTCAGCTTGACAAAGCTCTGGCTGGGTTGATTTAGTTGGATTTGGTCGTGCCTTGGGCAGGGGGCTGGACTTGATGACCTCTTCAATGTCTCTTCCAGCATTATGATTCTATGTTTCTAAGATTGGATACACTTGTGTACATTGCCTCCCACTTCAGCAGGACTGTTTGTTACCCTCTGCACCCTGTGTCTGTGTTGTTGTGGTTTTTTTTAATAGGATGAAGAAAGGAGATATACGGTCAAGCTCATAAAGACAAATGGAAATATTGGGGTTACCCAAACAGCAAGCATGTTTTTCTTAGGTGTTCACTTGGGTTTGTTTTTTTTGTTTGTTTTAAAGCTTAAATCTAAATACCAGGTTTTGCCAGCCAATTTCCTTATTACAGATTTGTGTTATAATGCAAAGTCATTATACCCATCTGGTGAAAGTCTAAAGTTATTAAAATTGAATAAATTTCTGGTGTGTGTGACATGTGCTGAATAATGCCACTGACATGGTATAGAGTTAGGGGTAAATGAAAGCAGAATTTATTTCAGTGCTTTTGACTTACTGTGAAAATTCAATGCTCAGTTTTCATCAGGATTTTCCATTTGTGATATGTGTTGATGTGGCCTACTGGCAAAATTACATTGTCTTTTAAAAGTTACCGACCCTCTTCTAACTCTTATTCATTTAATAGCTCTTAGGCAAAATCACACATACTCTCATTAAAGGAAAAAAGAAATATTCACATGAATAAGGAATGTAAGGTCAGGTCCAGAGCAAACACTTAAAATATTTTTATACTGCCTCAAATGTAATCTGTACTTATCAAATGCTACTGTGATTGGTTTTGGATTATATTTCTGTGTCTCAAAGTCAGAAGGCATAAAAGAGTTCTGTAAAACTAATGTGAAGGCGAAATGTACATTTATGGTTGTTTATTGGCTGAAGACATGGCTGTTTATTGGCACTGGAAGGAAAAGGTTCAGAAAAGGGCAACAAAAATGATTAGGGGTTTGGAACGGGTCTCATAAGAAGAGATTAAAGAGACTGGGACTTTTCAGTTTAGAAAAGAGAAGAATAAGGGGATATGATAGAGGTCTATAAAATCATGACTGGTGTGGAGAAAGTGAATAAGGAAAAGTTACTTGTTTCCATAACATAAGAACTAGGGGGCACCAAATGAAATTAATAGGTAGCAGGTTTAAAACAAACAAACAAAAGGAAGCTTTTTCTTCACTCAGCTCACAGTCAACCTGTGAAACGCCTTGCCAAAGGAAGTTGTGAAGACCAGGCCTTTAACAGAGTTCAAGAAAGAACTAGATATATTCATAGAGGTTAGGTCCATCTATGGCTATTAGCCAGGATGGGTAGGAAATGATGTCCCTAGCCTCTGACAGAGGTTGGAAATGGGTGACAGGAAAGGGATTGCTTGAAGATTCTCTGTTCTGTTTTGTTCTGTTCACTCCCTCTGGGGCATCTGGTATTGGCCTCTGTCAGCAGACAGGATACTGGGCTGGATGGACCTTCGTTCTGACCCAGTATGGCCATTCTTATGCTGAGGCAATATAGATGGGAAGATATTGATTATATTATTTCCCCTTGAATAAAATAATAGAGATAGTGAGTTACATCCTCCAGTTTAGCAAAGGTAATTGGTGAAGGATTAGGAGGCAGGTTGAAGATGTAGCTAATTGAAACATTTATACACATGCAGCAAAGGCCTCCATAGTTGCTCAAGCTTAGGGCTAGATCTTCATTTTCTCATCTATCCCATAGTGAGCTCAGTGCAGGTTATTGCACTGACCCTGAAGCAGCCTGGGAGGGAAATGATAATATGATGAGTCATAATATCTCATTTTTTTTGTCTCCCCTTTCTCTGGTTAGGGAATAAATTGCAAAAGGTCTTTAGCTGCTACAGTATATACAACATGATACATTGACACAACTTGCATCCCAGGACATGGAAGCTGAATTAGGTCTCTATTCACTCCTCATCCTCTCATTTTTCATTTTGTGTATCTGCACAAAAAGAGGCACATAGCAACTTGTTCCTGTGTCCAGGAAGGGGTGGTATAGTGTACCATCACAATGGTGCATTTCTCCTTTCTTCTGCATTGCTCTGGTATGCAGAACAAGGCATCATCTGGCCCTTTGTAAGACGGAGACATATACATGTTCCATGCATGCAGAAGTGTAATTTTTAGTCAAGTCAATAGCAATTAGACTGTTTGTCTTAACTATTTTACACACAGATATATAAATAGTTATGTGGGCAGGGGCTATCTACATAAAGCAATAAGAATTTCAAAAACTGTTGTGTGTTAATAAGGTTCAAACTCTTTCTATGAAAAGACTACCAGAAGGAACACCAAGAACTGAAGTCTTAGTGACAGATAGTCCCAATTTCAATTTTAGGGCTACAGATCACTCCGTTCACTATGATACTTAACATTAGAGATGCAGAACCTGCCAGCCTTGGTTTGTCTACAAAATCAACACCAAGAAAAACAGAATATAAAGCATTTAAGATTAATTTGTTCTTCCACCTGGAGTGTGTTTCCCAGGGAAACAATTAAAAGGATTGGCCCCATGGCATAGGGATAAACAACATCTCTATTGTGATAAATAAATGGTAGTCTGCAAAAGATTATTCAGTTACAGACACCAGAGTGTAGGTATTTAAACCTGTGTAAGCAGTATTTGAGTACTCAGCTGAAATATCACCTAATTACACACACACAGAATGTAGCTTAATCTGTTTATAACTGTTCATTATATATACAAACACTATGTAAAGAATTATTTTAATAGGTGAGTTTTTGTAATCTCTGTAGGGAGAAACAGAATTGCTTTGATCTTAAGGACTTTCACAGAGCCTTCTCCCACCTTTCCCTTATATTACAGGGTTTTCTTTTTGTTTGTTTAAAGCTAAACTACCCAAGCATATAGTCTGACCCTTTCTGTGGTGAGAACCAGAATCTTCCAAAGATTTACGCCAGTCTCTTAGGAAGGTATGTTGTTTGCTAGATGATAAGAGAATGGGGATCATGGTGTAACAACTTCAGTGTTGCTTCACTTACATTTTTTAACATTTCTTAATTGCTTTGACAAAAAAACAAACAAATCAAAAATTGATCTTGACCAACTCATTGATTGCTGGTTATTAAGACTATGACTGATGGGAAGAGATAATAAGAAAGAATAATATCGTTAATTGTTTAAAAATTGTCCTGTCTTCTGGAGACATGTTTCAGCTTAGGAAACCCACCAGAAAAGCAACCTCTTTACAGTTCACAAGAGTGTCTCAGAACTGCTAATGAGCCAAAATGGCTGTATCAGGGAAAGCTTCTGGATTTGTTAACATTTCCACGCAAAATTCTTTCAAATATTCTCATATACCATTAGTGTACCAAGGTGCCCTTAATATATTATAATATGGCAAAATTATGATGTGCAAAATATGACACATTCCATTAATTTAAGTATAGCAAATAAGATGCTATACTGAGCAGAGTTTAAGTTTAAAACAGCATAATCATACAGTTAATGAAATATGGGGCTGGAAAGGGCCTTGAGAGATTATAGGGTATGTCTACACTACCCCGCTAGTTCGAACTAGCGGGGGTAATGTAGTCATCCGCAATTGCAAATGAAGCCCGGGATTTGAATTTCCCAGGCTTCATTTGCATGAAGCCGGCCAGCGCCATTTTTAAATGCCGGCTAGTTCGAACCCCGTGCCGCGCGGCTACATGCGGCACGAAGTAGCTAGTTCGGATTAGGCTTCCTAATCCGAACTAGCTGTACTCCTCATTCCACGAGGAGTACAGCTAGTTCAGATTAGAAGCCTAATCCGAACTAGCTACTCCGTGCCGCGTGTAGCCGCGCGGCACGGGGTTCGAACTAGCTGGCATTTAAAAATGGCGCTGGCCGGCTTCATGCAAATGAAGCCGGGAAATACAAATCCCGGGCTTCATTTGCAATTGCGGATGACTACATTACCCCCGCTAGTTCGAACTAGCGGGGTAGTGTAGACATACCCATAGAGTTCAGCCCTCCTCAATGAAGCAAGACCATCCCTGGCACCTGTCCCTAAAATGCTCTTTCATAACCTATTATAATACTTATTTTCCTAGTTAGAGGGATTTTTTCCTAATATCTAACCTAAATCTCCCTTTGCTGCATGTTAACCTGTTTACATCTTGCCCAACTTTTGTTGGGCATGGAGAACAATTGATCACTGATATCTTTATAACAGCCTTTAACTATTCGGAAGACTTTTATCAGGTCTCCTCTGACCTCTTTTCTCAAGACTAAACATGCCCATTTTTTAAACCTTTCCCCATAGTTCAGGTTTTTTAAAGCTTGTATCACTTACGTTGTTCTTTTCCATACTCTCACTGTACTCTCCCATTTGTTCATATCCATCTTGAAGAATGATGCCCAAAATTTGACACATTACTCCAGCTAAAGTATTACCAGTGCCAAGTAGAGTAGGACTTACCAGTGCCATATAGAATTTTTCATAGGATAGCTTAATTTTCTTGAGTGTATTAACAAAACTATTTTCACAACTGCATGAAAATAATGTCTCATATTCAATTTATCTTATATTCAATTTGTGAACCACTATAACACCCAGATCCTTACCTACGGCACTACTGGCTAGCCAGTTTCTCCCCATTTTGTGTTCAGGTATTTGATTTTTACTTTCTAACTTTAAAACATGTCACTTTTCTTTACCGAATTTCATTTTGTTGAGTTCAGAAAAATTCTCCAAATTCCTAAGGTCATTTTGAATTGTAATTTTCCTCCAAAATGCTTTCTATTCCTCCCAGCTTAATATAATCTGCAAACTTTATAAGCATAATGTTCACCTTATTACCCAATACACTAATGAAAATATTGATCAGTACCAGATTTTAAAAAGGACTTTGGGACCCCGTGAAATATATTGTCTGTTTGGCAGCATACCATACATTACTGGTTTTTTTGTACACTTAATCAACTGAGGCAAATCCATTTTATTTGTTGCATCTCAATTACTTTTCTCTACCTTGCTTGCAAAAACAGTATGTGAAACATAGTCAACAACTTAATCAAAATGAGGATAAATCATATCTACCATCCCTTATCCTTCTCCCTTTCAAAAAAGGAAAGTAGGTTGATTTGGCTTGATTAATTCTTGAAAAAATCCATGCTGGGCAGTGTTCCCACTAAGCTGCCCAGCAGCACAACTTCACAGGTGATTAATCAGCCTCGCCCAGTCAGAGGCTCAGGCTCCCTGCACAGAGCTGACTGACTGGGTGGGGCTGATTAATCACCTGTGAAGCTGGGCTGATGCCCAGCTTAGAGGGAACACTGATGCTGGGTACTGCTCATCACCCTATTAGATACAATGTTTGTCCTTCTCCAGTCGGCTGATACCTCAAGTATGTTCTATGAGTTCTCAGAGATGATCATTAATGACTCCAAGATTGCCTGAGCTAGTTCCCCAAGGGTGGTTTTTGTCAGGCCCTGCTGACTTGACTACATCTAACGTATAAATATTCTTTAACCTATTCCGACATATGTTCCCTTCTGACCTTAAAGTCTATGAGTCACATACCTTCTTTCTTTCTCTTGCTTCTGATTTGTATACAGAAGCTTTTTTTCTTGCCTTTTATGTCCTTTGTAAGGTGAGACCCATTTTGTGCCTTAACCTTTTTTATTTTTGTCCCTACATCTTTGTGCTATTCTTTTGTTCTCATCTTTTGCAATTTATTCAAGTTTCTATTTTATTTTTTGTATGACTCTTTTTTTTTATTTCACATCATTAAAGAGTTCCTGATGCAGACATATTGGTCTCTGACTATTCTTCTCATCTTGTCTTTTGCATCAGGAAAAATTGCTGCAGTGCTTTAAATCTTTTTGAGAAACTGACAGCTCTTTTGCACTCTTGCTGTAATTCAGATTTTCTTTCCAGGAGGGCCTTCCTTACTAGTTCTTTGTTAAAGTCAGCTTTTCTGAGGCCCATTGTGTGCTCTCACTACTTCCATTCCTTAGAATCATGAAGCCTATCATTTTACCATCACTTTCACCCAAGTTGCCTTCCATATTCAGGCTCTCAACCAATTCTTCCAATTTCATCTCAATTAAAATCATCTACAGGTTTTGTTAGTCTCTAAGGTGCTGCTAGTTCTTTCGTTGTTTTTTAAGTTTAACCAATTCTTCCGTTAGTTAAAATACTCGTGTTTAAGGCACTAGACTAGTGTAAGAATAAATAGAAGTTGGCTCTGCCTCACACTTCAAATGTGAAATTAGGCAAGACATTAAATCTGTTAGTGCCTCAGTTCCTTAGCTGTAAAAAATTAGGAATATCCTATGTTCCATCTCTAGCCCTCTGTCTGTCTATTTAGACTGTAACCTCTTTGGGTCAAGATGTGCCTTTTGCTAGATTTATGTGTAATGCCTAGCACAACAGGGCTTCCTTTCATTTTGGATCACTAGATTCTCCTATAAGAGAAATAAAGGATAACAAAAATGATGTATTAACAGAAAATAAAACTGGATGCCTTCTACTTATTTAAAAATGTATGGCAATGACAAGTGTATTAAAACCACTGAAGATAGTGAGTTCTGACCTTCCAGACAAATCCTAAGGCTGAGATTCAGGTGCTACTCTGAAGATTTTAATAAAAAATCAGCAGAAATGCATTTATGCACAGGTACCAGCTAAATGACCTACATGGATATATGCTAACAGACCTCTGTCCCACACTTTTGTTTCCTTTAATAAAAATACTTAAATCAACTTTTAAAAAAATCTTTAACAACAACAAAAAACAAAGAAATGACAACTTAGGAAAATACATTGTGCTACAGTGAAGAGCTAGCCTGATTGCTAAAGAAACACAGGAATCTTCTAAAACATGGAGTTCTACAAAAATATGGCTGAAATTCAAGGTGTTGCATACAAACTGTTAAAAAAACGTCTTTGCAGACAAAGGTTAAAAAATACAACATTTTGATAATCAAGATGAAATTTAGAACAATGAGCATTATAAACAACTCTATGAAGCAATTAAAAATCAGTAGATGTACAAAGTGATTTTTTAGGATCTTTTTAAGATTGTATGTAAATGCACAACTAAGCCATTATGATGAATGACCTGGAAAATAAAAATGCCTATCTTATGAAAAACTGTATTGCCAGATCAGTCTTGGTATAAGGCTTTCAGTTCACAATTCTGAAAGTCCTGATTAGATTATTTAGAGTAGCCATTTTAAAATGTTATGTCTGTAGGGATATGTCAGGGGGCACTATTAGATGCTTTTTTCCATACAAGCAACTTAATCAGTGCTGACTTGCACATATTGTGCATGGCAATATATGAACTCTCTGGATTTCATCCCAGACCCTGCTTTGCCCTGGAACTATGCATCATGCAGTGATGTTGCAGCATCTAGTACTTACTTGCTTAGTGCCATAGCAGAAACTCCTCTGGTTACCCATACTGTGCACATTCCTGCCTGGATTGCTTTCCTCATTTTCTCCCGAGTGCTATACAGGCTAGAGCAGTTCTTACTCCATGGCATTTGTCTCACAAGAGCATTTTTATGTCTTCAGGTAGAATAGACACAATATTTACATTATGAAGAACTTGTATCAACCTTCTAAAACTTGCTATACAAATTCTGAGAATTGAATTGGATCTGGCCCTATAAATAGGGGAGTTATGTTTTTGTGGTTCTCTGAGTATACTCTGGAAAATTACAGAATTTGATGCATATTCAGTATGGATTTTGAAATCCATACCTCACTAGAAATGTTAGCTTTAAAATAGCTTTAAAGGTGACTTTATGAAAAATATTACTAGTTTATTTAAATATGCAAAAAATTAGCTAAATAAAACCATCCTCTCCGCTTACTATTAAATAATGGTTGAGAGAAAAAGGAATATATTATTTGATGGAAGCGAGGCTTTATGATATTCTTCCATGTAAGAATGATCACTTTAATATCTTCTGTCTAATCTATGTATTTAGAAAACTGAAACTGCCATCTTAGTGCAGTTGTGGGCACTATTCGAATGGCAAATCATTATTGGCTCAATCCTGTAAGGTGCTAACAGCTTTCTGCTCCCATTGAGTTCAAGGTGTGTTGATTGTACTCTGCACTTTGTAGGATCAGTTTCTAAAAGAATAAGGAAACATGTAATCATTGAGGGCATACAGAAGAATGATACAGACACAGGGGTGGATTTTAAAGCAGAAGATCACAAATTGATGAATTTTTAATTTTATTGGGAGTATTGAACTGCTTAAACAACAACAAAAAAGAAATGTATTTGGATCCAGTGTGGTATTTAATGATTGCCTTGACAAATAAAAAATATTCAGAGTTGACCCCCTTCAGCCTAGGATACATTCTAACATTAACGAATCTTTCCTTTCCCTCTTCAGGAGAGTCAGTAATGACATAACTTCTCTCCTTCTTCTAACAGGCTAATAGGACTGACCTGTCCTCTCCTGGCTGACTGACTCGTGTAAGAAGCTGGTCCCTATGCAGCTCCCTTCCACTTTACCCTGATAGCCCCGGGAGTTGTCTCCCCCACAGTACTCTAACCAGATATTCCTCTCACTGAGATGGGAAACATCTTTCACATTCCCCACTTGTTACTTATTAAATAAGATTTTACTTATAATGCAGTCTCCTCTGACAAGATGAATGATATGGTTGTAAAAGACCCAACAGGCTAGTTCTAACATATGTGGGAAAGTCCATTCTTTTATTATTATTATTATAGTTAACTATAAGAGTTACCTGGAACTACTCTGGTCCTTTAGGCAGGGTGCTGGGAGAGTGGGGAGGTATTGGAATCAGAGTAGGGGCTTGAGGATGTGGGGGGCTCAGGCCAGGCATTTCAAGGTGTGTGTGGGGGGGAAGGTGCAGGAGCCAGGGTTTGGAGATGAGAAGGAGCTTAGGGCAGGGGATGGAGGTACAGGATTCAGTGCAGGAGGTAGGGGGCTGAGGGCAGGGGGTAGGAGTGACCATCAGATGCTACCTGAGGCAGGTGCACTTACTTGCTGCTTCCACTCCCCTGCCCCCCCGCCCGTCCTCCTTCCCTCCTGCAGTCATTCTGCAATATAACTGTCCTTGTTATCATAGTCCTTGCTTTCCATTTGATGAGGAGCAATTGCATTCCATGAACATCCCATTGTCCTGGCACAACCAAACCCTTGCTTTAAGTTATGATAAGAGGAAACTGCATTCCAAATCTGGTTATCCTTGCTCTTATCGTTTTGGAGGTTTTGAACAAACAGACTCATGGCTGCCAGACAGATAGATGCACAAACTCTCTCAAATATATAGTAGATTATTAATTATTTACACTGCAGCACAATATTGCACAGCAGTTTACAGAGATTTATTGTTTTCAAGAAATATGGTAAAATCCTGTATCCAAGAAATAGGAGTCGCCAAACAAAAATAATAAGTAACAGGTTTTAAACAAACAAAAGGAAGTTTTTCTTCATGCAGCGCATAGTCAATCTGTGGAACTCCTTGCCAGAGGATGTTGTAAACAGCAGGCCCTTAACAAGGTTAAAAAAGAGCTAGATATATTCATGGAGGTTAGGTCCATCAATACTTATTAGCAAGGATGGGCAGGAATGGTGTTCCTAGGCTCTGTTTGTAAGAGGCTGGAAATGGGTGACAAGGAAGGGCAACTCGTATATTCATTAGTAGGTCCTTCCATGTATTGTTCCATTGATTTCACTTACAGATTACATAATTCTCAAAAAAATGTGACAAGATGGCAGTAGCAGTCTTATTTAGAGAACAGAACATGAAGATTTTTTTTTCTCCTCCACTTCCACTTCCCCTTCCCATACCCTTCATGGAGTGTGTGCTGTGATTGGCAGGTGAAAACTGTTGGCTTCTAATTAAAGTTTGAATTCTAGAAGCCTCTGCTGACTGGCTGAGCCTTGGTAGGGGGAGGGACTTTCAGACACTCCAGGGCTTTATAAGGCAGTGGGTAAGCGACCAAGGAGCTTGCGTATAGGTGAGTGCTAACAGGGAGTCTAGAGAGGGAGTTGGGAAGGGGGCAAGGTTCTTGGATGAAGGAGGTAACCTAGTGACAGATGATGTGGGGAAAGCTGAAGTACTCAATGCTTTCTTTGCCTCTGTATTCACGGACAAGGTAGGCTCCTGGACTAATGCGCTAAGTGATGCAAGATGGGATGATGATGGACAGCCCTTGGTGGGTAAAGAACAGGTTAGGAACTATTTAGAAAAGCTAAACATACACAAATCCATGGGTCCGGACTTAATGCATCTGAGGGTACTGAGCGAGTTGGCAAATGTCATTGAGGAGCCTTTGGCCATTATCTTTGAAAAGTTGTGGAGATCGGGAGAAATCCTGGATGATTGGAAAAAGTCAAATGTAGTGCCCATCTTTAAAAAAGGGAAGAAGGACGATCCAGGGAACTATAGGCCAGTCAGTCTTGCCTCGGTTCCTGGAAAAATCATGGAAGGGATCCTTAAGGAATCCATTTTGAGGCACTTGGAAGAGAGGAAAGTGATTAGGAATAGTCAGCATGGATTCACAAAGGGCAAGTCATGCCTGACCAATCTGAGTAGCTTCTATGATGAGGTAACTGGCTCTGTGGATGTGGGAAAGTCAGTGGATGTGATATACCTTGACTTTAGCAAGGCTTTTGATATGATCTCCCACAATATTCTTGCCAGCAAGTTCAGGGAATGTGGATTGGGTAAATGGATAGTTAGATGGATAGAAAGATGGCTAGAAGGCCGGGCCCAGTGGGTAGTGATCAATGATAGCAGTCAGTTTCTAGCAAAGTGCCCCAATGTTCAGTTCTAGGACCGGTTTTGTTCAATATCTTTATTAATGACCTGGATGAGGGGATGGGTTGCACTCTCTGCAAGTTTGCGGATGACACTAAGGGTATATCTACACTACCACCCTACTTCGAACTAGGGTGGTAATGTAGGCAACCAGAGTTGCAAATGAAGCCCAGGATTTGAATTTCCCGGGCTTTATTTGCATAAAGCTGGGCGCCGCCATTTTTAAATGTCCGCTAGTGCAGACTCCGTGCTGCGCAGCTACACGGAGTCCGCACTAGCGGACATTTAAAAATGGCGGCGCCCGGCTTTATGCAAATGAAGCCCGGCAAATTCAAATCCCGGGCTTCGTTTGCAACTCTGGTTGCCTACATTACCACCCTAGTTCGAACTAGGGTGGTAGTGTAGACATACCCTAAGCTAGGGGGAGAGGTAGATATGCTTAAGAGCAGAGATAGGGTACAGAATGACTTAGACAAATTGGAGGACTGGGCCACAAGAAATCTGATGAGGTTCAACAAGGACAAGGGCAAAGTCCTGCACTTGGGACAGAAGAATACCAAGCATTGTTACAGGCTGGGGACCAACCAGCTAAGTAGTAGATCTGCAGAAAAGGACCTAGGGGTTACAGTGGATGAGAAGCTGGATATGAGTCAACAGTGTGCCCTTGTAGCCAAGAAGGTTAATGGCATATTAGGTTGTATTAAGAGGAGCATTGCTAGAAGATCAGAAATGTCATTATTCCCCTTTATTCGGCTCTGGTGAGGCCACATCTGGAGTATTGTGTCCAGTTCTGGGCCCCCCACTACAAAAAGGATGTGGACGCATTGGAGAGGGTCCAGTGGATGGCAACCAAAATGATTAGGGGGTTGAAGCATATGACCTATGAGGAGAGGCTGAGGGAGCTGGGTCTGTTTAGTCTGCAGAAGCGAAGAGTGAGGGGGGATTTGATAGCAGCTTTCAACTTCCTGAAGGGAGGTTCCAAAGAGGATGGAGAAAGGCTGTTCTCAGTGGTGACAGATGGCAGAACAAGGAGCAATGGTCTCAAGTTGAGGTGGGAAAGGTTCAGGTTGGATATTAGGAAAAACTATTTCACTAGGAGGGTGGTGAAGCACTGGAACGGGTTATGTAGGGAAGCAGTAGAGTCTCCATCCCTAGAGGTGTTTAAGTCTCGGCTTGACAAAGCCCTGGCCGGGTTGATTTAGTTGGGATTGGTCCTGCCTAGAGCAGGGGATGGACTTGATCACCTTCTGAGGTCTCTTCCAGCTCTATGATTCTATGATTGATAAAAGCAGAGGGAGTGTGATTTTCTTCACTAAAGCACAAAAAGCTTGTATTTCATTTTAAAACATCACATAATTCAACATCAGGCTTTGATTGCTGGTGTGTTTAACTGAAATCTTCAGTTCCAAGAAATCTTGAACTTCACCTTCCAAAATGGAGGACAACCTTTGTCTCTTTCCCTACCCCCACACCTTGCCATAATCACAGGTGCTGTGTGCTAGGGATAGGGAGAAGAAGACCTGGATCAGAACAAATGAAAATTTTGAATTAATGGATCTTATAAATGTCATGCTATGCAGTCATTGTTCATTGGACATTCTTAGAATAAATAACCTTTTCTTCTGTTGCTTTGTTCTACAATATAATGCAAAACCAACTGGCATAGCGTTTTTGTGCCTAATGACCTTTCACCAACTAAGCATGTTCTGTATCAAAATACAAGCAGCTATTCTGATTATCACTTCAAATCTGATTCTTAAAAGAACTTAAACTCTGCATGCCATAGAATCAACAGTAAAATGTTAAGTGTTCAATCATTAAAAAATCATTTGATATTCATTGTAACAACATTAATCATAAAGCGTTCGTTTGGCAATCATGTGTCTGTCACGTGCAAGAGTTCAATTATAATGCACATTAGCTAATTACCTTATAAAGTGTTACTAAATCAACATAGCTAAATCTTATTTGCATTATTCATATACTTCAGGTTTAAAAAAAATCAGCAAGTTGATGGCATGTTAAAAATCAGTCATGTATCAAACGGACAAATGTTTTTGATGCCTTCTTTTTAAATCCCTTTCATCTATCTATTTATGCAAGTGTTCATGTGGCATCCATCGCAGTTTGATTTCAGCACCTGATGATTTGCCTAGGGCTTTTACATATGCCTAAAACCATACTATTTATGTATATTGTCACCGTGGAGCCATGCCATATAGTACACTCATCAAATAGTCTTTCCATAAATTTCTCTTTTTGCATTGCATGCTGTATATCATGGAGGCATTCATGTTATTTGCGCATTGAATTCCATGGGATTTCACTCCAGGCCTATATAAGAGATCTAGGATTTAAATCTATACAATCTGCTATTCTAGGTGGCGAGACCAGTTTGTTATTAGCTCAAGTATAAGCCTCTAAAACAACTAAGAGCTTGTCCAGACCATAACTGTGAGTTTATAGCCAAATATAAATATGGTTATCATATCCAGTGGAAGAAGCATGATTCTGTTATGATTAGAAAGCTGCTTTTCTTCCTCACAGTTGCCATAGTCCCAGTATTTCTATAAAGCATATTTATGGAATCACTGGATAATTATTCAATACTATTATTTCAGGGATGCAGCACCCTGAGGATATTGTGGAAAACAAGCTAGGATACCCAACCATGGTGAATCTGGGAGTAAGGACTACTGCTAGACTGGTTACAGAGACACAGTAACTGCCCACATTGTGCAGAGACAGGAAATCTGCCTGCATTGTGAAAAAAAGTGTATTGTTCCAATTTCAGCATTTCATACAAGCCCCTAGGACGATGAAATTCCATTAGTTACTAAGGCTACTAATCATTTTTTTAATCATATAATTAGGAAGCTGGTTTCAAAGTTACTTAAAAGTTGAAGTATGGTCAAGGCCTAGAATAAAAGATGCTGTTATCATAGTTTTTATAGTGAAATTAAATTTTCATCATTTAGGAAGCTATTTAGGAAGCAATGATCTCTTATCCCAGATAATTCCTTATTTTCCTTTCCCCTTCTGAAAACTCTACCATAAGTATCTAAATTTGCATCTGAGCAAACTTGTTCAGACAAAATGAGAACAAAGCCAGAACTTTAGTTTCTCTAGAACACAGAACACGTTTTTTAATGACTTGTGGTAGTACTTATTGGGTGCATCTAGACTGGCAAGATTTTGCACAAAAACAGTCGCTTTTGTGCATAAACTTGCCACCTGTCTACACTGGCCGCTTGAATTTGTGCAAGAGCACTGACATTTTAATGTAAGAATTCAGTGCTTCTTGCGCAAATACTTTGACGCTCCTGCTCAGGGATAAGCCCTCTTGCGCAAGAATACTTGCGCAAGAGGGCCAGTGTAGACAGGCACCTTAATTTTTTGCGCAAGAAAGCATGATGTCTAAAATGGCCATCGGAGCTTTATTGTGCAAAAGAGCATCTATACTGGGCATGGATGCTTTTGCGCAAAAGCACTCTTTGCGCAAAAGCATCCATGCCAATATAAACTCTCTTTTGCAGAAATACTTTTAACGGAAAAACTTTTCCATTAAAAGTATTTCTGCAAAATCATGCCAGTCTAGATGCAGCCAATTATTGAGTGTGCCAGCAAAGTCAATCAGATTTGCTCTTTTCTAATATGTATGAGTATCACTTTAATAGTGGTATGCTCTATAGGTGGGGTCTTGGAGGAATAACTATTTATAAGATACTTGTTTAGCCTACTAGAAGCATTATATCCATTACTGGAAATGAGTCTAAAAACTTGTATTTGAAGTTTGAAGGCCATAGTTTCTACAGTTCAGAATACAGAAGAAATACACCATTTTTGTGTGCTCCTATGGAGATTAATCCTACTTAATAGGCAGCAGGTTTAAAACAAAGTGAAGTACTTCTTCACACAATGCACAGTCAACCCGTGGAACTCCTTGCCAGAGGATGTTTGAAGACCAGGACTTTAACAGGATTCAAGAAAGATCTAGCCAAATTCATGGAGGATGGGTCTATCAATGGCTATAAGTCAGGATGTTAAGAATGGTGTCCCTACCCTCTGTTTGTCAGAAACTGGGAATGGGCTACAGAGTTGGGATCACTTGATGGTTACTTGTTCTGTTCATTCCCTCTGGGGGCACCTGGCATTGGCCACCAAGCTAGATGTACCATTGGCCTGACCCAGTGTGCTGTTTATATGTTCATATTGCTATCATTACGGTATCCAGATTAATATAATATGCACATTTAAAAATCATTTAAAATAATTTGACAGAGCATTGTGTCTAGGTTATTAAAATAAAAAATTGGGGGGAAGATTTTTAAAATCTTTAGGTGGATTTTTAAATACAAATGCATAGAGGTAAAGGTTAAAACTGTAATCAAAGCATGAGGAATTATCTATTTGACTTGAGCATGCTTATTTTCTTTGCATCACATTTAGAATCACAAAATGGTCAGAAAGAGATTAATTTCTTTTTTATGTTCACAGGCAGCTTTTTATATAGAGATTGTTACTAAGCACTCTGTTACAGAATTATTTTTGATCTTGGAATAAAAAAAATCAATCATAAAAAAAGAGTGAAATAAATAAAGCATGAAGCTATATAACTTGATTTTTTTCTTTCAAAACTACTACTAAGAATTAATGATTGATGACACCCTTAAATTGTTTGAAGGCTTATTTTGGATAAACAGCCAAAATATATGGAGGCTTATCTGAAATACAAACTAGAAGGAAATCTCTGGAGAACTAGGTTTCTTTTGGTACTTTCAGCTTTCAGCTAGATCAGAATTAACATGAGAAACACACCTTTTTGCAGTTGTTTGGCATTTTGAATTTCTGTTTTGAATGGGACCAAGAAAAGTTTCCAAAAAGAAAATATTGTTTTCAACATTTCCATTGTTAAATAATATATATCTAACCATAATCAATCTTTTACTATTAACATTCAATGAAAGATGTAAAAAGCTCCCAACACTTCAGCACCCAGCAGCTCCCATTGACATTAAAGGGAGCTGGTGGGCACTAGACACTGCTGAAAATCTTGTAGCCTTGTAATCTTGTAGGTAATAAGTTAGTTAGTTTTAACGAATGTATGTTATAATATAAGGTTTTGATTACATTTTGAGAGACTTAACACAAGATGTAGGCCTCAGAGAAGCATATGGCAACTTTGTTAACTTAGCTCCAGTTCTATTTGATGTTAGCATGTTGTGATGTTAAGTGAAGGGATGAAATATTGTAATGCATAGTGATGTTAGTATTAAGTAAAGTCTTGTAATAAAAAGAAGTTTAACAAAGTGACAAAGTCTTTCAATGTTAAAGTGGCTAGAAGTACCCTTTGTTCTATGCTGCAATTGTGTAAATGTGTTTTGTGAACCAGAGAAAGAATGTTTTAAGAGACATAACCATGAAGGCCACTGTATGCCCTGATGGACAGAGGAGGGGCCAGAGACTCAGAAGCACCAAATAATTATCAACCAAGCTAAAGCACACTGAAGATGGAGACTGGACCGGGACACATTGAGGAGCCCTGAAGTTAGTGGCAAGCAACCCTTGATAGGGAACTGATAACTTTTGCTTGAAGACAACACCCAGGAGGGGTCATCAGCATATGGATATCAGATGACTCTGAGAACAACCTCCAGATAAAGGTATGTTGCAGAAAGACTGTGTTGCTGAGTAACTGAGTAAGGCCTGACAAGGCAAAATGCATAGACTTGCATGGAAAGAAAATCCTATAAATGATGGAACTGTTGTGTTAGTCTTCGAGTTCTATCATCCTACAACATGGAGTATCTGTCTGGACTGACAAGAACTTGGCTCCTCCCTCATACTCAACTTACCTGTCCAATAAGTTGGGTCAAGGAGCAGACTGGTAACTCTCACATCAACAGGACTCTGTCTCTGTCTGTCTGTCTCTGTGTGTGTGTGTGTGTGTGTGTGTGTGTGTGTGTGTGTGTGTGTGTGTGTGTGTGTGTGTGTGTGTGTGTGTGTGTGTGTGAGAGAGAGAGAGAGAGAGAGAGAGAGAGAGAGAGAGAGAAAATGCATAAGATCCTGTGTGCTTCTTTTAAGCATAACGATCTGCACTCTTCAGATAGATGACTAAATAAAAGATATGTCTCTTGTGTCTCTGGCTCAATTCTGCCTTTGTGTCCAGGGATGCTGCCGACATTTCTTTTGATGAGAGCTAAGTATGTTCTGTCTGAAGGTAGAATTTGGACTTAAGAACCTTCTTGGAAGTTTCTGCTCTTTGCACAGGAAACTAAAATAAAGTATTGGGATGAAGTTTAAAATGGTTTACTTCTGTTTTAATTAATCTTTCATTTGAAGTTTGGTTTAGATCTTGTTTAATCTAATGCCACTCATCCAACCTACATCCTTGTTATCTGTTGTGTAACAAGTGAATAAGGTGGTAGAAAATTGTACTCTGAAAAATAATTTGCAAGAGGACTTAATGTGCAATACTGACTTTCTATACTAATTTCAAAAAAGGAAAAAAAATCTATACAGGGAAAGCATACAGCAATAGTAACATTTTTCCTATGTTTACTGATCTTCAAACAATAGCAAAATATGTACAATATAACAAATACCATAATTCGCTGCAACATCTCTCCATTGAGTATCTCAAAGGACTTTGTAAATATTAATTAAAATGTTAATTGCATCTTAGTTACACTAGGTAAATCTTAAACCCATTTTGAAAATAGGGAACCTCCAGGACAGGCTGGATAAATCACTTGGCCAGATTCATACAGCTTGTTAATGGAACATAACTAAGCATTCTTGACTCCCATTTCTCTGTTTTAACCACTATACACATCATTCTCCCTGCCAAATATTGATTTTTTGGCAAAAATGTATAATACTACAGTCAATTAGTTTATTATAAACCACTGTATAGTCAAGGTTTTTTATTCAGCTCTGGAGAAAATATTCAGCATTGTGAATTGTCAGTGCTACAGATATTTGATTTCTTTTGTTTTCTCGAAATGAGAAAAAAAGTAATGCACTGTACAAGAATGCAAAATGTGCCTATTAACATTTTAAAATGCTTTCCTTTAATTACATAATCATGAAAGAGCTCACATAACCGACTGCTGCTCTCAAGTCAGCAGTTACACCTGCGAGCCACATTCCAATTCCATTTCTTACAGATTGCTGTTTGCAATAAATGTAACTCCCTCTCCCATTACAATATTCTTCCCCATCTTCAATTCTTGCATTATATGGTAGATGCCTCATTTTGTAACTGTTAAAAAAGAAATGTGGTGGTTGTTCTCAGTGCTGTTTTGCAGTACACTGGTTCATTTTTCTGTAGAGGGAAATATCCACCAGGTGATACCAGCTTTGGTACAGTGGATTTATCTTTTTTATTAACAAGCAGGTGCATGAAATCTCTCAAAATCTTTGCACAGAACCCATGAGATTTCAATGTTTCATGTGCTTGCTTTTTCATTTTTTGTGTCTCAGATACGCTTACTGTATTTTATTCATTGAAACTAAAGAATGTTACTGTATAGAAGGAATTATCCTATTTCTTTTAAAGCAAACCATCGCCCAAACCTCGTCTTCAAAGAAAAACCTTCTAAGGCTATATATGTTAATGGAATCTGCTAAGTGGAAATCTATATTTCTGTGATTTTAAAACTAATAGTTGTATTTGTGACGATTACTGCTATACATCTGGAGTCTCCAGATACCTAAATTCTGCCATTACCATCTCACTACCAAGCCTAAGTCATTGCTTGTGTGACGACAGAATCTGATCCTAAGTGTTTATTATTATTACTATTGTTATTTTTCAGATTATGTCTTCACTCAAGGCTTTAAACCAAATGGGCATGTCTACACTGGAGGACAAATGTCAGATTATAATACATAACTTCAGCTATGGCAATTGCGTAGTCGAAATCAAAATAGCTTAATTCAGCTTTTTGGTGCTGTCTACACAGCAGGAAGTCAAAGGAAGAGTACTCTTCCTTCGACTTCCCCTACACCTTGTGAATTGAGCGTCATAGGAGTCAGAGTAAGTAGTCCTCCATCTTAACATTATTTCAAAATAATGCTGCTGTGTAGATGTACCCTATGAGACCACTGTAGAACGGATTCTGATCATCAGCACCATAATCAAGGCAAATCCCAAAGAAACATAGGAAATTCTACATGGATAACCTGAAAGTTTATCTTAAGAGGGAAGTACTGATCCCACAAATTGAGAAGAGCTGATGGTCAGTAGATTGCAATGATATTGCATTATATATCAAGCCTCAGCATGTTTTGAAGATAATTGCTTTGCCCAGGAGGCTGAGAAATAACAGAGGAGGAAGGAAAGGGTTTAGCATGCTGTCCTGCAGTTGTGTTCTCTCAAAGCAGTTACCTCTTATATATACATGGAAAAACCTATTGGACTTCTCAGCCATCTTAAGTCTCATCAAAGCCTTTTTCCCCTCACTGGCAGCTATCATCCTCATATAAGAGATAGTTGATGACTACAGCACTGTAATAGTAGGATTTTCCATAAGCTTTTACAAATCCTGTGAAAAGCAAAGCCTATTTATTTGGTCTTAAGAGAGGTTATATATTGATTTCAAAGTTGTTGTTAACTTAGATGAATACCAGTGATGATTTAGAGTCCATATTGTTCACTATTTCAATGTTGATGGTTTTAACAGCGACATCCATCTGCTTCAGGACTGAGGGAGGTAACATATAATTGGTGCCTGAGTTTCAAGCTTTTTCCTCAGTTGATTTGATCTCCACTTTCCAGACACATTGGGGGTTGTTCAGAATTTGAGGATTTTAGAACTTCCCACCCTAGGGATTTTACCTATACATTACAAGTTTTCAGTCCTGTCTACAGCTTTGCAACTGAGTGTCTGACTATCATCTTTCCATTGCCATGAAAAAACACAGTCAGAGCTCCCACTTATGTCAAGGAAAACATGGCATCTCAGCATACAGAACAACCAGAGCTCCCATCTCCCAGGTATGGAAACAAAGATCTACAGTGTCTCTGGGGTAAGAATTTGATCAGAAAATTTCTGAGGAACAGCTGCTCCCTGTAATCTTGACTCCTAGGGTGTGTCTAGACTACATGCCTCCTTCGACGGAGGCATGTAGATTAGCCAGATCGGAAGAGGGAAATGAAGCCGCGATTAAAATAATCGCGGCTTCATTTAAATTTAAATGGCTGCCCCGATCTGCCGATCAGCTGTTTGTCGGCAGATCGGGGGAGTCTGGACGCGATGCCCCGACAAAGAAGCCTTTCTTCATCGACACAGGTAAACCTGGTTTCACGAGGCTTACCTGTGTCGATGAAGAAAGGCTTCTTTGTCGGGGCATCGCGTCCAGACTCCCCCGATCTGCCGACAAACAGCTGATCGGCAGATCGGGGCAGCCATTTAAATTTAAATGAAGCCGCGATTATTTTAATCGCGGCTTCATTTCCCTCTTCCGATCTCGCTAATCTACATGCCTCCGTCGAAGGAGGCATGTAGTCTAGACACACCCATAGACTTTAAGGTCAGAAGGGACCATTATGATCATCTAGTCTGACCCCCTGCACAGTGCAGGCCACAGAATCTCGCCCACCCCTCTTAGAATAATCCTCTCACCTATGTCTCAGATATTGAAGCCTTCAAATACTTTGAAGGCCCCAACATGCAGAGAGTCCTTCAGCTGTGATCTGTGCCCAATGCTACAGAGGAAGGCGAAAAACCTCCAGGGCCTCTGCCAATCTACCCTGGAGGAAAATTCCTTCCTGACCCCAAATATGGCAATCAGCTAAACCCTGAGCATGTGGGTAAGACTCACCAGCCAGACACCCAGAAAGTTCCCTATATTGAATGGTCAATTAGTTACCAAGATCATGTTATTTCATCCAACCATCCCCTTATCATAGAATCATAGAACTGGAAGAGACCTCAGAAGGTCGTCAAGTCCAGCCCTCCGCTCTAGGCAGGACCAATCCCATCTAAATCAACCCGGCCAGGGCTTTGTCAAGACGAGACTTAAACACCTCTAGGGATGGAGACTCCACTACTTCCCTAGGTAACCCATTCCAATGCTTCACTACCCTCCTAGTAAAATAGTTTTTCCTAATATCCAATCTGGACCTCTCCCACCACAACTTGAGACCATTGCTCCTTGTTCTGCCATCTGTCACTACTGAGAACAGCCTCTCTCCATCCTCTTTGGAACCTCCCTTCAGGAAGTTGAAGGCTGCTATCAAGTCCCCCCTCACTCTTCGCTTCGATACTGATACTCTGATACTCTGTTGATGTAGAAAGTAGGACTGAGGATATGCCATTGCTTCCTATCACCTTCAGAAGCTGGAGACAGATGAAATTAAAATCCTGTTTTCACAGCCCCCAAGACCTAGGATGATGGCAGTATTTTGCAGTGTTGCAGAGTCAGCAAATCAGAACATCCACATACACTTCCTGGACTCCACTCAATTAAAAAGGAGTTGGTCTGTACTATCTATATCCCTGAGATTCCCTTCCATACCAAGGGAAAGAAGCTGGTATTCCCAACCACAAGCACATTTATGTATTTATAACAGCCCCATGGTAGAGAGGGCTGTTGAAGATGAAGCAGAAAAGGCACATGGTCAGAGAACATTGAGCTCCAATGATCCTTAGCAAGTAGAATTAACCTTTAGGGGTCTGACTACACTGCAATGAAACCCACGGCTGGCCAATGTCTCCTCACTTGGCTCAAGGGAATTTGTCTGCATGACTATAAAATTGCAGTGAAGATGTCTAGGCTTGGGCTACAGTCTGGATGTCTACACTGTAGTTTTATAGCTCCACAGCCTGATTTCCCCACAAGCCCAAGTCAGCAGACATAGGCTAGCCGTAGGTATCTTGTTGCAGCATACCCAAAGTTACCTTTCCATTTAACCTAGACTAAAGAAATCTTGTGATCCTAACTCTAAATTTATAAATCTCACAGTAGTCTCTATTAAACTAATACTTTACCTTTGCTTTCTTCCTCTATCTACTGAAGATGCATGTAATGACCTGTGTAATTGTGGAGGATAAGCACAGATGTAGGCAGTTGCAAATCAAGCATATATTAATATTTTAAAATGCAATCTATAAAATATCAATTTTAATTAGTACATTTGACATATTAAAAATCAATAATTAAGTAGTGAAAGATTCTGCTGTTTAGGTTGCACTCCACATGGATTATCATTTCTAAATTAAGAGATGCAAATTTAATCAATAGATTTAAAACTTTACATCACTTGAGGCACTTGAAGAGCTTCTAATCAGCCTTGTAAAATGAATGCATCATTTAATTGTTTGGTTCCACCCCTCCACCCGAAAGAGACAAAAGTACCTTCAAGGTAGATTTTACATTATCACAGCTTTTGCTATCCTGTGTCACCATTTTGTTATTAAAAGTGTTTTACAAATGATAAAACACACAACCCCTGTTGCATAAAATTCTAGAGGTTGTTTTGACATTGCAGGGATTTTATCAAAAATACTATAATTGTTAGGTGCTATGTTGACATTTGAAAAGTAAAGTCTCTTACATCAAATATGGATATTAAAACATTTTAACAAACCATAAGCATTTAAGTTTGGTGTAAAAACTTGTTGTGTTGAAGTTTTGCAATACTTCCGAGTCACTGGAGAAGTAGCATGGAAGCCTCTTGTTTTATAAAACAATATATATTAAATATATAGGCTCATTTTATTAATGACAACTAGTGATAAATTGTAATGGTCAACATGCTATTTTTCAACACCAAGATCACAGGCTTATACCCTGCAAAAAAGTTTGAAGACCTGGGAATACAATCCTAATGAATTTTAACAAAAAATAATGCCCACACTGATGGGCAACAACTTCATTTGTACTCAACTATTTCCACTTCTGGGAGAGAGCATGCAAATTATTTCAGGGCCCAATCCTTTAAGCATATCATTTACTTTTATGTGAATAATAATAGTGAAGTTAATAGGACTTTTCATGGGCTTGACCCTGTATCAGAAAGGTCTATGGAAGTTTTGTTATTGGATTTTATTGACAGCACATGTAAATAAAAATGGACATGTACTTAAGCATTTGCTGGATTGGACCCCAAACATGTAAATTTATTTCATAGACACAAGGTGAATGAGGTAATGTCTTCTACTGCAGTATTTTCTGTTTGTGAAAGGCAAGATCTGTGTAAGCTCAAAATGTGGTCCAACATAAGAGATACCTTTACTTCCCTTGTCTCTCTAATATCCTTGGACCAGAATGGCTACAACACTGCATATGATATAGCTCTAATATAGATGACTATGTTTTATATTGATTGTCTCTGTTTTGTGTCCATTTGACTAAAACATTCTTCAGAGAACTTTACTTATTATTTTCCTTTTACATATATTTTATAGACATTTTTCTATAATAGTTAGCAAATCCTCCAATAATATTATCTCATGCAAAGAGCTCACCACTTCCTTGAGAAAGTAAGTTTGTGGTTTTAAAATGTATGTTACTTCCAATGTTTAAAATTTTGTCATAATTGTTAGAATCGTATATCATGTACCCAATATTCTATTTTGTGGTGTGTTCAAAATGAGTAAAATATTAACTTGGGGTGGGGCAGGAAGGAAAGTCATACTGTACCATGTGTTTAAATTTAAACTTTATAAAATCATAGAAAAATCATAGAAGCTGTGTGGAAATAGGGTGTTACAACAATATACTAATCCCTTTTATGGTAAGATTTTGGATATTTACAAAGTATCCAGACCCAGTGATCTGTATAGTCTCTAGAAGATCGGTGGAATATAGTCATGTGTCGGTTATTTATTTCCTTTCAATGATTTTCTATGAAGAATCAGTTATCCTCTGACCTCAGATCCCTCTGGCACTTTCCATCTGTCAGATGTTTCTGTAACTACATGTGTTCCTTCTGTACATCAGTCTAATGCACTAGACTTGTACACAGCCTTTATGATCAAAAACCAGATATGAAACAATGGAAGTAATACAAGTGAAAAACATAATTGTATCCTGTGCCAGTCTTCCACTCTCCTGATTTGAACATCCTTGCAAACATCAATTTTCAGTTGTGCTCTTTAGAGATATACAATGACCTCACCTTAATTTATTTTCCATATATTTTCAATTTAACTAATGCTTGAATCTTATTCACAAAGGAATAGCCATTTTTGGATCATTGCAGAAGCTCAAGTGTACAGATGTCTATTGCCTGAGGCAGACATATCATAAACATTAACTTAACATTCTTTGAGTAGTTAATCTTAATGAAATGTTGATTAATTGGGTCTCTTCAGAATGCTAAACCTCTAAATAGGATTCCTTGGGATTCTTTTTATTGCTTACTATATAGGATCTTCTCACAAGGATTATTTTGGTCCCTGGCTATATCTCCTATTTATATTTGACATATTAATAACTTTAATGTAGACCAAATCCTCATCTCATGATGTAAATCCCTGTAAATGTAGCTCAGTGGAAGCCATTGAAGGCATATCAATTAACACCAATTAACAATCTGACTCAGAGTTTATATGAGAGTATGCTGATTGATAGTCAACCAAGAAGCACATCAAGGCATTGTGGGGTAAGAGAGAGCTATAAATATGATAATTGCACCTTAATCTAAGAGGGATGTCTTCTCAAACACACTCTTGAAACAAGAGAGGGAAACAATTCATAAAAAATGCCCAAGATGTAACACTTCAGAAGTAAGTCAGGAAAAAGCCTATTGTTAGATGCTTTAAGTTCTTCCTGAAGTACAAGACTGAATCCCAAGTGCTTTACCCACCTGAAATGTGAACCAGTAACCTGTGAATTCACACTCTGCTGTGACTTACAGATCTTATAGTCTCATAGACACGAAGGCCTGATAGGACTGTCATGAACATCTAGTCTAATTGCCTGTACATTGCAGGCCACAGAACCTCATGCACCCTCTCCTGTTAAAGACCCATTATTGCTTACTAGGGTTCAGTACATTTACATTTTAGTTCAAACAAATATTTCTTAAAAATCTATTGTTTGTATGTGTGACACGTAAAGGTATGACAGCCTATAAAGAGTTAAAGGGTCCCAGCAGGTCACATGGCTACCCAGGATGAAGGAATGGGGATACTGTGTCAAAGAGTGTTTGGCCCATCTCCCTTGTTAAAATAAGCAAAATTTCAGTGAGAATTATTGGCCAGTGTTGTTCAGCTGATTTGCTTTTGCGGGGAAGGGTATGGAGGGAAAAAATAAAAATCCCCAGGAAAGTGCTTTATTTCTGTTCTCTAATTAGTGAAACCTGTTGCCTTTAGTTTCATTGGATGGCCCCTAGTCTTTGTATTTTGTAAATAAAGAGCATTATTTACTCTACTCATTTTTTCCACAATGTTCATGACTTTAAGACCTCTATCACATCCTCACTTTTCAAATCTGAATAGTCTGTCTTTCTAATCTTGCCTCATGCAGAAGCTCTTCTATTACTTTTGTTGACTCTCTCTTTACTTTTTTCACTTCTAATAAATCATTTCTGAGGTGATGCAGCCAGAACTGCATGTAGCATAAAATGTGTGGGTATGTGACACATACAATGTATGGGAAATTGTGGCTGAGCTTATTGTTGTTGCTTCAGTGTTGCTTTCTATTGTTTTGACCTGGGCAAAAACTTGTGGTCTGAGTGAAAACCTTTTCAAGCTGACATAAGAATGCACCCTTCATTGTAACAGATAGTTAAGGAACCACTTCTAAAAAAAGTCTAATAACGTCTATCCAGAAATTAATGCTCCATGTGTGGAGGATTTGACTGTATTGTTACCAGGTGCAGGGGTGGCAGGTTTCTATAATTTTTGATGGCGCACAGAATGGGTCTACCCCTCCCCCCTCTACCCCTCAATGCCCTTACCTTCTCCTTTCCCAGCATCATCTTGTCCCCCCTCCCACTGAAACCTCCCCTCCTGCCCTTTTCCTCAGTCTCCACTTGGCCGCCTGTCTAGGGTTGCCAGATGGTTAAAACAAAAACACTGAACACCATCCCCCCCCCCCCCAAAAAAAAGCACTGGGAAAAAATTCTGTTGAAGGAAAAAAAGTGGGGGGGACCAAAAATTAAAATTAAAATAAATCAGCATTAAAACAGCATGATCCCTTTAAGAGTGAGTGCAGGGTAGTAATGGTAGAGCACTAAGACCCAGGGGAAGCATGGATTCCCCTAGGACTTTTGGCTGGCAGCCATTTTGGGGAACCAGGTAAGCATGGGGGCTGGGGCCAGGGGGCCCGAGGGAGGCTGCAGGGAAGGCCGGGCGCTGAGTGTTTGTAGGGTTGCCAGGTGCCTCCTGGCAGGGGAAAAAAACAGAAGATACTGGACATTCTCTGAATTTTTTCACCAGACAGGAAGGGAAAATACCAGACTGACATCTGGCAACCCTATGCCTGGCATTTGTCTCTCCACCACCCTGTCCCTTGGTACCTTCCCCTTTCTTCTCCTGACCTGCCCCCTTCCCCTCAGCACAAGCCCCTTCCTCTTCCACCCCTTCCGCCTATTTTTCCCCCACCCTACCTTACCCTACCCTACCCTACCTTCTTCCTTCCAGTTTTCAGTGCTGGAGTCTGTGATCAGGCCCCAGCTGCTTCCAGGGCTCCAGACCACATGCCGGTGCTTGGTGGTTTTAAAGTCCTGGACTGTGACGTGTCACACCACGCCCAGGCGTCTCCCCTCTCAGTTGTTGCGCGGTGTTTCAGCATGTCATGCATGCGCTCCGGGGCTGGGGGGGGCACTCTGGGACTGGGGGGGGGGGAGAAAAACCCATGGAGGGGGGCAGCAGGTGGGGGCTGGGGCCTGCTCCAGACAGGGCCCAGGGAGAGACCCAGCTCCAAATATTGGTGGAGCAGAGCCCCAGCTCTGAATATTCCTGGAGTATGGGAACCACGAGCCCATATAACTCGCTGCCTATGCAATGTGCATCCCCTCCAGTCTCTCTCAGTGATGCCAGTTATAAAATAGCAAGGTGTAGATCCATTCACTTTTAATTCCCCACTCCATGATACATCTAAGTTAGTAATAATATATCATAATATCCATATTTCTTCTGCTAATCAGCTAAGTCACCTGAAGCAGGAAGATTAACAGACCTTGTAATAATATCCTAACTAGTATAAATTAGTTTACAAGAGATCAAAGCAGCTGATGAGTTGCCTACACTGAGTGCAAGTTTTAGACAAATTATCATTAGACTAGCAGAATGGAAAACTTATTATATTTGATAACTGGTGCCAGAACTTAGATTTGTTTTTCAGTAAGGATAGAGAAAGTTTCTAGTAAAAATATTCATAATTAAAATAGTATTTTGGAAACAAAGTATGAATTGAAGTAATAGCCAGCATTTCAGGGGATCAGGGAGGCAAAAGGGATGAATAAATTAGCACAGGGGATGAATGTAGAACTGTATTTTTAAAAGGAAATCCATATACAAATTATTTGGAAATAAATGTTTTTATGTTTGTTTGATTTCAAGCATAAATTTACATTCTTCGTCAATGCATGACCAAGTTTAAAAATGTAAGACATATATGTATCCTTCTACATACAGATCTCTTATCTTTCTAGATAACCTGCTTTTTAAGCATTCAATGCATGTTCAATGTATAATTGAAATTTTCACCCATGATTCACATGCTTATGTTCAGTATAATATACATTTATGTAACCTAATAGTAAAAAATAAATATGCATCACAAAATGTATACATTTTGATATGATTTATAACCCTGTGTCACCAAACAGAGAAGCATCCTTCTTATTCATTAAGCTGGTTAAAGGCATATTTAAGTACCACTGAAGTCTGAAGGCTCTACTTCAAAATTTGGTTTAAAACTATTCATAAAGGTCAAAGTGATAGCAAAGGATCTGCCTTTATAAGCTTACTAAATCATAACTTGCTTTGGCACTTAGCACCAACTGAATATTTTCATTTGGCATATTGTCACAAAACAAGCTGTAACATATTTCATCTATCAGTACCAAGGAACATCTTGACAGTATTCTTTTATTCCTGTCAGAATGAATCCCTTTATAATATAATATCTCAGAAGATGAGATAATCAGTTTGCGAATATATTGATTGTTACTGTTTTCAGTCATATAGGGATTAATGCTTTCTTAATTGCATCCCAATTCAACATGTACAAATTTTTTTCAATCTCTTTTTTTAAATTTCTTTCATTTTCTTTTTTTTAAACTATTTTTTCCATTTGTTTATAATGTAACATTTATTTACTATTCATGACATAAAATGAAACAAGGGAGAAAAAACTCCCTGCTTCTGATTTCTGTTTATATTCTCAATTGCCATGTGCAGGTTTTGACAACCATCTGCTTAGATTAGACTTCACTTCTTTCTCCCATTCGCTCCTGTCATAATAAAATATTGACAGAAACAATTTCTGTGGGGAAAATGGAAAGTTAATAGATAAGTTGAAGCTCTACATGTTTTTTTCATTATAGTTCTGGTGTACTCCCACAACTTTTGTTGTATTTATATATCAAATCAGTTTGAAGTGTGAAAAAATCAAAAAACTAAAGCTGCAGCCCATAAATCTCAAGAGTTCAGATTTCAGACCATATCTAATATTTATATTTTATTGTAAATATATTAATATCTCTTGTCAGATATTAAGTAGCATGGGTGGTTAAATATCCACTAAACTGCATGCTAAGTAATTACTTTATAGTTTCTGGGTCAAAGTCAGCATTGCTTCACCCTGTCACTCTGTTAGGGTATGTCTACACTGGCCCCTAGTTCAAACTAGGGAGGCAAATGAAGCACACCGAAGTTGCAAATCAAGCATGAGATTTAAATATCCCATGCTTGATTAGCATAATTGTAGCCGTTAGCCATTTTAAAATGCCGGTCGCCTGATTTAACTTGCCGCGTGTAGACTCGATAGTTCGATCGGAAACCCTTCCCTCGAATTAACTGTTACTCCTCATGCTAAAGGTATCCCAGTTTAAAAACTCTACCCTTTTTAAAAAATTACTAGTAATTCATTAAAAATTGTTGGGATTATTTTAAGGTTTTTAGGTGAGCAGAAAGGGGAGATGGTGTATGTGTGTGTCTAGTGACCCAACCAAGTATTTGGTGTCTTAATTTTCTCTTTTACTTTCAATTGGTTGCAATAGTTTTTCTACTTTCTCTAGCATTGATACCAATTGACTACATTATTTCTTCCCAGCAACATGACCTTATATTTGTTTTACTGAAATACATGTTCAGACAAGCCCACCTCACCGAGCAAACCGGAGCAATCTGTAAATGATCTATCCCCAATTTTTTTTTACCTCTCTACCAAGTGCAAATTGCACATTTTATGAGTAATGATGGTCTTCCAGCTCATCTATTAAAGACATTGCATAACAATGGGCCAAATCATGTGGGAGGGAACAATTAGAAACACCCAACTGAATGATTAACATTCACAATTACTTTTTGTGATTTTGATCACAAATACTTTTTATGATTAACTGGATATATTCTGTTGTTACTTTGTATAGTATTATTATCATTTTAATCAGAATATCATGAAGGACTAAGTCAGATGCTTTACAAGGCACCTCTGTCTAGAATATACCTGTAAATATGTGATATGACAGAGGCTTAATTTTGTCAATGTATAGTGTGAATTATTTGATCAGATCCTCAACTAGTATAAATCTTATACCTCAAATTAAGTACATCATCTGAGGTCTTAGACTATTTAAGGGGAATAATTTTGTTTATTGTATTAGGGAGAACAAACAGAGAAACATGGAGTTCCTCATAGAAAATGCACCACGTAAGTAACACAACCTTAGAAGGAACCTTCACACGTCAATAGTTCAGATGTTATTTGGAAGGAAAATCTCAATTCCCTGGAATGTCAACAGGCATTTATGTAAGAATAAGGAGGAAGCAAACCTCATGTCCTGGTAGTAAAATCTTTAATCCACTCTTCAAGTGCAAATGTCAGTTCAACTTTCACTGTGGAACCACCATGGTGCTTTGCTCATATCCTTTCTTTTGCAGAGAAAATGATTTAACTTGACACGTGTAGACTCGGTAGTTTGATCGGAAACCCTTCCCTCAAATTAACTGTTACTCCTCATGTTACTCCTCATTCAGAGAAAAAGAATAAGTTATAACAACTAATTGAAATAAGTCACTAATATTTCCAGTCCAATCCAACAAAGTAATAACTTTGAGAATATGAACTATAGGCCATCATCTCACCTCATTGCTATTTTTGTAATTAAAATGAATTAACTTTGTATGTTTTCTGTTTTCATTACCATACCTGTCATAAAAGGAGATTATCAAAATTCTAAAAATACCTGATGTACTTTGGTAATTATGATACAATGCTCCAAAACTTTAGTATTTTCAATTCTGCATTTGATTTGCTGTCTATTCTACTCCTCCCTACTAGGTTAGTAAGGCTGTAAATATGGAATCAGCTACTTGATGTATGCACAGAGGCAATTTCCATGATTTTTTCCTTTCTTTTTTTCATCTGAACTGCAGCAATATAAGTACATTTGTAAGTATCATAATCTCAGAATGTGATACATTGAAATGAATTGTAAAATAAAAAGCAGTTAGTATTGGAGATCAAACTTAGATTTAAAACAGAAAGATTAAAAATTTAATCTGGAAGGGAACAGGTTAGGCTACAGAATCTCATTAAAATGTGTGTTCCACACATAGAGACAAGGTGGGTGATGGGATATTTTTTACTTGGACCATCTTCTTTTGGAGAGAGAGAGAGAGAGAAGCTTCCAGTTAACACAGAGCTCTTACTCAGCTCTAGGAAACTTAGAAAATCACAGCAATATAACAAGTGGGACAAATTGTTAAGAATTGTGTCACATCTGGTCACGTAAAAACCATAGCTTCAACTGATTGGGGAGAATATTTCAGAGGACCTAAAGTTCCAGTATAGTAATGACAAAACATTAAATTATAATCTAAAGAACAGAAGGTGGGAAATTCCTATCCCATCTCCAACCTTCCAGTCATAGATAACACAACTGAGAAAGATGTAGCCACCAAATTCCAACTATGTGTAAGATTAGACAGCATCCTGGATGTTTCACAGTCAGGGCTTTGACTGGGGCACAAAAAAGAGACTTACTAGTGTCACTAAAAATGACTTCCTTATAGTCATAGATGAAGGTAAAAATGCCATGCCCATACTTCTTCACAGCTCTGCAGCATTTGACACAGATGATAACAATGAATATGCTTGAAGTGAGTACAAGAACAATGTTACAGTGTCTCCATTCATTCATTTTTCAGAACATCTCAGAGAACTTGTTTGTCTTCTCCAAAGGTCTCTTATATGAAGAGTCCCACAGGGATCCATACTACCCTTGCTTCTCTTCTACTTGCAATCACTGCGAGAAATGTGAGATGCCTTAGCTCCCAACAATGTGTCAATGATGTTCACCTGTGTACCTCATTCTCAACTACTGCAACCGTGACCATTATTAAGATATCAAAATCCTTACAAGAAATTATCTCCTGGATTAGCAGGTGGCTCAGTCTGTTATGCAGGAAAGACCAAAGTAATTGTCAGAAAGCAAAAATGTAGCTTCCATTGATCAAAATAGTGCAAAGCCTTGAGGTCCTATTTCACTTCTTCCTAAGATCAGTGACAACTAGCATCACTTTCTGAAAGTGCTGTCTTTCAACTTTTAGGGAAACATTGTCCCTTTCTGCCAGATGAAATCCTGGCTATGGTAATCTATGCATTTGTCATCTCCAAGCAGGCTTGTTGTAGTTTATTTGATCTGAAAGCAAATGTAAAGGTGTACAGGCTCTAGCTGGTGCAGTAATGAAGCTACCTGCCTTCTGCCTGTCTCTGGCCACTGTGAGCAGATCTGTGATTAAATCCCTCCCCCAGCTCCTAGTCATCTTCTGATGTCAGTTTATCATCAGGGTCCTAATTTTCAAAGCAATTCGGGGATCAAACCCTCACTACAGAAAGGATTGAATGTTGATGTATGAATGACTACAATAGCTGTATTCCTCTAGGATAACATTGGAAGTGGATGAGAGCTGGAAACAAGGCATTCTTTACTGAGAAGATCTGACTATGGAATAATTTTCTGGAAGAGATCAGAAGTGAATCCAGACTCTGACCAGCTTTAGGAAATATTGCAAGGCCTCCCCTTTTGAGATACCCTTTCTATTGTGATACAATCTGAAAATCCCTTTTATTCATAGTCCTCTACCATATTCCTCCTAAAAAATACATATGCTTCGAAACCTTGCCCCAACAACAGAGTTTTGACCACTTTTCCCCCACCCCAAAGGAAGAGCCTAAAACTCCATGAAGTTTGCTAAGGACTTTTTTACTGATGCTACTGATTGTACATGGAAGACACTCAGAGCTACAGGAATGTGTACGACAGCACAAAACTTTAAGATAGAACAATAAATAGAAGTTCTTAGCAAACAAGGAAGCAGAAATACATGGAAAAATTATAGCTATAATCTGCTTTTTAAAAATTGCATGTGAGGCCCTAATTGTAGATACTGGTGATTTTTCTTTAAATCTGAACTGAAACATAGACATAATACACCGGAATTTCAAATATAATCAGTTATTCACTTGTTTTACACATCAAAAGTGATGCTGACAGCAGGTTCAATTATGGTCAAATAAAAATTAGCATTTGTCTAGTGATATAGGGTACTCCTAGATTCTCAAACAATAAAATGAACCATCCATGTCCAGATCTCTAGTATATCCCTCTAATTATAAAAGTTTCATTTTTTGGAAAGCCCCTACAATAATATAACAAATTAATTTTCATGGAGAAGATAAGAAGTTATAAAATCAATATTAGATAAAAAGAAATTAACATGATTAGCTCCCACCCCAACAATACCTGCTATAGAAAAAAAAAAGATTTTCTGGAGAAGAGAGGTGATGATGGGCCAATATTTCCAAGCTCCTAGAACTCAACATGAAGTGGAGGCCATGTGGGTCCTCTATCAGCACTAATCTTGCAGCCCTACCCTACTCTCTTGGAACTAAGAATGGAAACTCAACATGACAGATGTTGTGGGTCTAGTTAATCACCCAGTTGTTGTTTTTTCTTTCATCCATTGGGCAGTTGACATAGGAACCGGGGAGGTTTTTACCTTCCTTGGAGCATCTTCAACCCAGAGTGGATTTAGTAGGGTTGAATCTAGTACCTCACAGAGAGCTGGGTTGAATTATTAATTGTTATAATGTATGGCCAGGTCCTAGTGTGGTTAAAAGGATAAAATGAAAAGCTCCCAGAGGTAAAAGACCTTGGATTTGGTTTTTATGGATTCTGGGCTCATAAGATAAGTCAGACCTTGTGGTCCTCACAGCACAGAGGTCCCCATCCTTCTAAATCTTAAGTCCCCCTCAGGAGGAAGAGGCTAGGTGGACTCAGAGGCTATGTCTACACTACAAGGTTTTTGTGCAAAACCAGGTGTTTTTGCACAAAAAACGGCAGAGCATCCACACCTCAAGTGTGGTTTTACATTAAAAAAAATACAGTAAATCGACGGGACAGAGGGCTTTTTCCAGTAGAGTTATTCCTCCTGGCAAGAGGAATAACTCCTTTTTGCACTACAGCTCTTGAGCAAAAAGGCATGTGTGGACACTCTGCGGGGGTTTCTTGAGCAAAAAGAGCCTATCAGAAAAAGCACATATACTATAATAGCCATTCTGTTAATGGCAATCAGAGCTCTCTTGCGCAAAAGAGTCCATGAAGTATGGACACTCTCTTGTGTAAAAGCATATTGCTTTTGCAATGTGCTTTTGAGGTGTGGACATGCTTTTGTGCAAGTAGTTTTTGTGAAATATCTCTTCCGCAAAAAGCCTGCAGTGTAGACAAAGCCAGAGAGCAGATTCCTGGCAGGTGGTAAAGAACCCTGTAACCCCCACACTGGAAGCAGTTAAAAGCTTGATATAGGAAAGTAGTGATTATGGACAGGTACAAGGACACCCCTGCCTTACGCTAAACTTTAATAAATGTTGCAGACTGCCATTTAGTTCCATGCATGTGTCTGCCCTCATTTCACCACTGTATCTAACTCAAGGGTCTCTTGCCACCCAGATGAAGAACAATACCATTAATAACCAATAGTTTTACCAGTTCTAGTAAAAACCAAGTTTTATCTTGGAGGAGCAGTCACGTTCAACGACATTTGTTGTTAATGTAAGAGTGCCAAACAATCACAAATTCCAGGTGTAGCACTTTACGACTTCCCCCCCCCCCCCCCATCGCCAGCGTTCCAACTTGCATGTAAAAATTAAAGAATCCCTTTAAACAATGCAAAATAAATACAATCTTTATCTTAGGCCACTGTAGGTTCCTTATTGACTTATTCAGCAATTTGTGGTGGCCTGGCCTGCTGGAGACTGAGACAGTCATGAAAATATAAACCACAGTGTTAGGTACTGATATGTGAAGCTCTTCTGAGGCAAAGTAACTGTAAAGAACTGAATGAAGCCTTCAAAAGAGATGAATAAAATTAACTTGTTATGCCTAAATAATAATTTTATGGAGGGGCACTAAATGTTAATGCTTTCCAAGAGATCAGAGGAAGCCTCAGGCTGTACTTGGAACAGTATACAACAAGAGAAAAATAACAATTTCATAGATATGTGCAGATTATTCGGGGTTGCCATTTGATATTTTTTATGTTCTGACTGTTTTCCATTTAGCCAGCAGACACTAAAGTTTAGTTCTGCATAAAAACATAACAAAGCTAATAAACTGTTATATACAGTGAGGTTGGTTTTGCCCCGAGGCACAGAGTTTATTCTACATTATTGTCATACAATAGTTTATTCAAATTATGAACCACCAATATCTCCTCCAATGCACACACTTGAACCAACTATTTGAATCAGCTGTTGTACTTCTACTTTGATTACGTGAAAAGCCCTGAAGAGACATTTAGTATTTACTAAAATATGTACCACTTGGCTTTTATTTTCTGATCTATTGAGAGTTTACATATTTCAAAGTTTAATTTACAGAAATGGTTTTAAAGTGTTATAGGAAAGAACCCACATATTCAAATGTACCCTGGGTCAAAGTATTAGTTCCTTTTATCTCGTTTTCCATAGTTTTGTCCTAAGAAATTTAAAATAGCTGTAAGTAACTTATTTACAATTCATTGTTGATTTAAATGTTTGGACTGTGGTTATTCCCATCTGTTGAGATCTAATTTTGATTACTAAATGCTTTCAGAACTCAAGGTACAATCGTAACTCTCTGAACAAATATTACTCATCACAGCCATGACCATAATGGATAATAAATCTAGAGACTGAACTGTTCTCTTGGGTAAAATATGGCTAAATGTGTCATAACTGTGGTGGGAGGGGGAAAAGGGAAGAGAATGATCTGGATAGGAATCCTGGAGACAGCAAAGGAACAAGCACAATGTCTTAGAGCACTGGAGAGAATTTGCTTAGGAGTGGCAAATCCTGCACCTGTTTTACAGTTGAACTATGGACTTGCTCTCTCATGGAAAAAAATGTCTTGGGCTGTAGAGAAAGATCAGAGTTCTTTGTCCTATTTATAATTGTGTTTCTTTACTACACATGCCCAACTGTCCATGTTAGCATTATCGTCCCCATTTTAACTATTGCAAGTATATCCCTTGTTCAAGTACATTATTATGTTATTTTATATGTGTGTGGCATTACATGTATGTGACTCCTCAGCTACAGGTCTTTAAGAAGAAACTAAGGCCAAGCCATAGCCCCAGTGCCCCTGGAAGAGCTTGCAGTTGCCATTTGCCAACTGCACGGAACCCCTCCTCCACGCCCGGAGCATTATCAACTAAAAATGACTGCCTTTTCCACCTGGGCAAGGTGAGAAAGGACTTCCTGCACTTATACCCAATTATACTGTACATGTCCAGAACAGCTATAATTTAGTTCCATAGGCACAGTTATATAGCTTAATAACCTTAAGTCATACAGACTCTCATCAGCGGGATTATCTAAAGTCCTTAATTGTGAAATGGAAGCCTACCCAGTCTATTCCAATATTAAGGCCACGTGTGAGATATTGGATAAAATTTTATAAAATGTTCCAATTACCTTCAGCAACAGTTGATGGGATAAAGGTACAAAAGGGAGACAAAATACTGAGCTATTCCAAACAAAAGCCTACCTAATACAACTCAAGCACCAAGTTAAGATTCTGTCTGGTTAAATGAAGAGTGTGGGATCAGAAATTAAGGACATACATTTGTGCACCAGAAACTAGGCTTAATGGGTGGACACAACTGAAGGAGTTGGCTGTTTGGCCCACCTTTCCTTAGGCTGTTTCCTCTTCTTTGGGGAGAAAAATCAAAATGATGTGTGAAGAAAGGTGAATTGCTTTTCATGGCTGCCCACCATTCCCTGGGACCTTAAGAATTACTGTGATATTGCTGGACCTTCAGCATCCTGATGCTGAGATGTCCTGACCATGCTGGGCCAGTGACAGACTCAGATGACATACCTCCATCGACTCTGTCAGTCCTGAATAATACATGGGATATGAATTTTTGCTTCCTGGTGTTTCCCACGTCCCTCTTACTTCTCCTTCCTAAATCTCTCTTTTTGCCTTGTGTATAATAAAAATCTGGCTTAGCCAGACAAGTCTCAATATTTTGCAACATGCCTGTGAGCCCATAAGGCAGTTAAATGCTATGAAGCAGCTTAAAGCAATGTCCTAAACAGGCTGGTGTTAATACAAATATGCCTTGTCTCAGAGTGGCTGATTAGACTCTGCATTATATTTGTATTTCTCCTGCAGTAAGGTTGTAAGCAACAGTCAGCACAAGAGACAGAAGCTACATTTTCTAACTTTGCTGTTCTTTTTCTCTCTTTTTTTTTTTTAAACTTTTCCAGTACATTTGTTTTGTGTGCCTTCTAGGAAATGGGATGGATTTTAACAACAGTACCAAGACTTTCTCCACCTAACTTCTCTTTCCCACCAAAAATGATTGTTATTAACTTCTTGAACACCATCAAACAGACTGGCAAACAAGCTCCTCTCCCCTCCACCCTGCATAAAGACTGTGTCTACCCTGAGCATTATGGGTGACAGCACATGAGTATGCATAGTTACAACTGTTGTGGAAAGTAGGCTACATTGACAGTGAAGTGTAGCTATACACATCAGTGAAAGGTTCTGGCAGACGGGAGATAGCAGGGAAAACCTCAGACAGTTCGTGTGGCAGGAAAAAGATCCACCAGCAGGGAATTCTAGATCCTTTTCCAAACACTAAAACCTTTCCCTAAGGCAAGAAAACTCTCCAGCAGTGAGGAGTCAGTGGAACACTAAGGGCGTGTCTACACTATATCCTTAGCTTGAAATAAGCTATCTAATTTGAGCTACACAAATTGCATAGATTATTTCAAATTAATTTTGAATTGGCATTACACAGCTCCAAATTTTGAAATAAACCACTATTGTGAAATGTCCCTTAATCTTTGTGGAATGAGGTTTACAGGGACATCAAAATAGTGAGGCTATTATATTGTGAAATAACGGGCTTGTTTCAAAGACACAGAATAGCTATTTTGGGATACTGAAAGAATCCCGAAATAGCGCCTCAGTGTAGATGAATCTCAAGCTATTAAAAATAGCAGTATAAATAGGAGAGGCACAGCTTCAGGATGTAGAGAATATAGATAGGCTATATAGTGTAAAGGTTCAAGAATGTCTTTATTCACTTAAGCAATGCCTCGCTATCTCCATTGCTATTTATACCCTTGATAGGGGGCATGTGGTATTTGTACCGTGCACATTACATTTCAAATGTTTTAACTCTTTTCCCTTCATCTTTAATAAAATATTAAAATATTTTTAATAGTGCATTTTCTCAGGAACTAAGTAGGCTGAGGTGTCCGTACTCGAAACCCAGAACAATGTTTAGCTATTTAGTGTTGTGTAGCAAGACAGCACTGTTGAGTTTTTCTACCTATTTATTCCATCAAAATTGCCATAAGTGGCTACTATTTAAATACCATTCATACATCTGATGAAATATAATAGAATACTGCAAAAACTGAAAATGTTTTAGATTTTATGATTTCATGTTCTAAAAGTATAGCTCCTCGCATTTAATATTTTAATTACCTTTGCATATAGCTCATTTTTCTCAAAATAATTTAACATGTTTATCTGTATAAATCTGTCAAAACTATATAGTTTGAAAATCTAAATGTTTGACTGCATCCAAAATATGTTACTATAACTTAAACTGATTTTAATTGCCCAAGTTTAAGAAATGTATCAGCCATAACATTTCTCCTTTTACCCTTTCACTATATAACAAGTCTTCTCCTTACATGATATCACACAGATTATGTAGTATATTGTTATTATTCTATGTGTATCTAGCATAAGAAATTAAGCAATTTAATCATTATCATCAATGATTTACACAAATTTACTAGAAAAGTAGGATTGAAATTAATTTAAGAAAATTATATAAGTGCTACATATCTTATCTCTAATAAGGATATAGAAAAGGGCAGGTCACTTAAATTGAGTGCTAGATCTTCATTTTAGCATTTTACATTGTACAGAATTGTGAGATCAAATAATGAAAGCTTATTACAATTATTTTCACAATGGGGTTGAATAAAGATTATGCTGGTTTTGTTAATTTCTGTAGTATTAGAGGGTATGCACAGAACTTTTCAATTGGTCAGTATACTATGAAAAAAATTATTTCCATCCCACACATCCCCGTTCAGCAAAGTAATTAAACACATAAGTTGTCTCGTTTACTTTAACAAAATTACTTACACTCAGAGCTATTCTCACTGAACTGGTCTCAAGACACTAATGGGCATAGTAGAATGAACACTTCATTATAATGTGAAAAAGTCCTATATAGGAAGAGCAGTAAAACTTATAAAAAGTTTTGAAATTTCATTGTTTGAAACAGGCTTTTTTGTTTGTTTGTTTTCTTTTCAACTGCCTTAAAGAGTGGTTGAAATCTGCTGCATTTTTGAATACTCCAAAGCATGGTCAGTATAGCCAGCAGACTTCCCATAATAAGTGTGACTGTTCTGAAGGACAGGAATTGGAAGCACCAGATTTTAGTCAGCAGTCTCTTGTGTGAGTATGGAGCTATGTGACTGAAGATATAAGGATGCAAACTTCTGAAGGAGATCAAGGAAGCTGTCAGAAGGACACATCAGTTTGATATTGAATTAGTTCCTCCAGTTCCTAGATATGCTACCTTCCCTCATTTTTATTCTCATCATACATGCTTTAAAATCAGGTTTCTTATTCAATATATTCTCATTGAATGTTGATTCAAGCTAAGAAATAAAAATGCAAGGTAGCGTAACAAATATAAGACAATCTTTCATGCTGCCTATCTGATGAACTCCCACTGACTTCTGTGAAATTATTATTGCTATTATTATTGACCATTAAGAATTACTATTGCTGTCTTCTGGTTCAATTAACAATTTGACGTGATTCTCAGTGAAACAAATGTAGACCTTGTTGATGTTACCTAATGCTGTGAATGGTGCTGTGGGTCACTTCTTCTGATTTGAATGCTAACAAAGAGTGTAATAGAGAAAATAATTAATGTTTTTTCCTCTAGTGTCTGTGTGATTTACTGATTGGTTTATTAATATTAACTTTGTCATCAACAGCATAGAAAGGGTGAGAGGGGACAAGATAATGAAGTTGGATTAACCACATTAAATGAAGTTTAATACAGAATGAATCATTGTGTTTGGATTACTTAGTAGTTTTTTGGGGGAGGGGAGCTGCTTATGTTTGGATTTCTAAAGGAAATGTTTGGATAGTTATCATTGAGAGAAATTAAAGAATACCTTGTCTGAGAGTTTGTACATGTGTACTGTTGGTATTGTGTGCTTTTTAAATGCAAATTTTGGATTAGTTCCCACTTGAGACTGGTGCTATTCAGATGATTTGTTTCCATACTGTAGGAAGATGAAGGTCTGAAACATAAACGCATCTATCACAGGCCAGGTATGAAGCCGAGGCCTAGACAGCAATGGTCAAGACTTTCCTAATAAAAAGAGAAGTTAAACTGTGAGCAAGAGGCAGGCCCTGCTCACATAAATTGTGAAGAACAGGGCTGATATTACAGAAACATTCATACTCAGAGGTATTAGGCACAGGCTGTGAGCACAGTCCAGAGGGGTTGTAACAGAACATCTCAGGAACCCAACGGGATTACTCCCACCTGTCAAAAAAGTTTGGTTAGCTTTCTGCATTATTGCTATGACATTCTTAGAACTGCATTTAAAAGTAAAAAAGTTTTTAAAAATCCATACAAAAATTAAATTTTTAAATATTACCTCAACCTTAATGTTGAGGTTTCCCCATACATTTTTAATTACAAAATTAAAAAATAAAAACTTTTAAAAATTGATTACTAAAAGAAAACTGTGTTTGTTTGCAATTGCATTATCTGTTAAGGCAGAAATACATATACATATATTTGTAATTTAAACCTTTTTTAAATTTGAAAAAAAAATGTTAATAATATGATTATACCATAGATATAATAGCAAAAGAGTGTGGTACCACATTTTTAAAAAATTATAAAATTGACTTTTGTTGTAACAAAATAATAAAAACAAATAGCTATGTGACAACAAAAAACAACATTCATGAAATATAGGACAACTTACAATTTAAAAAATAGCACCAAAATTACATTTATAGTTACACACAAAAAATTAAAAATTGGAAAAATAAGCAAAAGGGTTAAACATTTAAATCTGCAAGTTATTACCTTATTTAAAACTTAATAAAAAGCATACAAATTTCTATTAATATTAGTCAAATGTGTTAGTGTTAATTTAGTAACTTATGGCATTGTCTGTTACTTTATATTAAGCTTTATTGTAAAACTCTGCTGTACAGGTGTTTTCAAATAAGAAAGCCCATGTTTCAAATATTTGCCAGTGGTTAGGATTAGAAGCAGAGTCTGCATGTCTGTTGCTTAGCAACCTTATCTTCAGGAAAATTGGGAGTAATTTCAGCTGTTGCATTCCTGAAGGGTTAAAAACATTAACGTACTGATTTTATTCAAAGTAAAGTTTTTACCTTATTTTTTGTTCCTTGTTTTGTTTTAATTGCTTTAATTTGGTTTCTGTAAAAATTAAGAGAGAGAGAGAGAGAGTTAAAGGGAGGAGAGGTGAGGAAAGGGGAGGAGGTGAAGAGCAATTTAGGAAAGTAGAGACACTAGAGCAGGGGTGGGCAATAATTTTTTGCCAGGAACCACTTTGGAAATTTTTGAAGTGTTCCCGGGCCACAAAGGAAGGAGCAGGAGATCAAGCAGAAGGCGGCAGGGCCAATATATTTCCTGATTCCCCATCCCCAGACAATGATTGCTTTCGGCTACACCCCACGTTCCCCCTAGATGCCCATGCCCCTGGAGTGGGAGGAAACTTCCCCGTTCCCATGCCCTGAGGCCAATTAGGACCTGGGGGTGGGGGAGTGCATGAAGACTTCTCTGCTCTGCCCTCATCCTGCAAGTAGCGTGTCACTTCAAAGCACTGTGTGCTCCTGGCAGGGTGGGAGGAGACTTCACACACTCTCCTACCCCCATGACAATTAGGGCCTGGGGGTGGGGGAGCATGCAAAGCCTCCTCCCACCCTGCCAAGAGCACACAGCACTTTGAAATGCCGCATGCTACTCTCAGGGAGGACAGAGCAGAGAAGGCTTCACACGCTCCCCCACCCTCAGGCCCTAATTAGCTTAGGGGTGGGGGAGCAGCAGGGCCACTGCAGGCCAGATCCACCCACTTCGCAGGCCAGATCCGGCCAGCGGACGCCCTTTTGCCCACCCCTGGACTAAAGCCAGAAGAGATGTTAAATGTCAAAGTTGTCTTAAGGCAGCAGCAGCAAGTTTTGCAAACTATGAAATAATATAAAGGAAAACATATTGGTGTGTAAGAATATTTCAGAAAAAAGTGAACATTTTTGCCTGAGTGTGATTCCAGGGGTCAGAGAAGATGGGAACCCACACTGAGGGTGTTTATCCAAAGTCTAAAATTAGAGTATGTGTAGTTACCCAGGTTTGTAAAAACTGAATTTGCTCCCCCCGTGTCTGTTGCTGTTGCTTGATGTCTGCATGCCAGATGAATTGTGGGAGTGCCCTTACATGCTTCAGTCAAGTGTTTTGGGGCAACTCCATAGGTTGCTGCATTAGTTCTTGTTAGTCTACCTAATCTTGCTTTTTAATTTTGAAATTCTTTTTTATTCATTTCTCTGTGATCAAGTTGCAGCTCTGGTCTCCGCCTGAGCTCTGTGAACAGTTCCATTTTTTCCCTCTATTTTATTTACCAATTCTGTGCAAGTATTGTTTGCTACATCTCCCTCCTGGGCACTTACTTTTTACATTCTGATAGGCACAAGTCCGTGTCTCAGTTTAAGTTAAATTGGAACCAGGCATTTAACCAGGCATGGTTGTGGTTGCAATGCAGAAGACCCTGTCTCATCTTTTAAATTTGTCAGGGCCACCTTTGTCCTTTTCTGTCCCACTGCTTCAGGTACTGTGAAAGTTCCTGAAGCCTGTTGCTTTGCAGCAAGGGATGGCACTTCTCTTTTTTTCTACAGTTTTTTCCAATCTCTAATTTTCCTGCTTTACTTGGTTCAAGTAGATTGTGTTTGGATTGCCGGCTGCCCTGCCAGCAGAGCTTGAGCTTTTCAATGCTCTATTGCCTGTTTTGCTTCTTTTACTTCCTTGTTCTATTAGTCTGTTCTATTACTTGGGAGGTTAGCAGCGTAGCATGCTGTTTAACCCCTCTCACTGCCAGAGACATGAAATACTAGCCTTTTTACTACTATTACTATTTTTCAGCACTTCAATTTCTGCCATGTCTCCCCACACTCTGTTTTGACCTCCTATGGCCCTCCCTTCCCGGCAATACAACAGGTCCAGATTTCATCAAATTCTGTGGGGATTTGAGGGGAAAGGATAAGGGGGTTACTTAGCTCATAATTTTCTGCCTTGTTAGATTGTGATGCCAACAGAGAATAATAGTTTGCTTGCTTACCAGATCAGCGGTCAGGGTCACCAGTGATCCTAGTTAGGCAGGATCATCTCGACGGGTTCCTGACAGGTCTTCAATGATAAACCTTCAGATGCGTGCATGTGCTTCCGTCTAACATGTTAACCCCAAGCAATTAGTTAACACAACAGATACCCATCCAAAAATTTATCATTGAAGACCTGTCAGGAACCCGTTGAGATGATCCCGCCTAACGACACTGGTGATCCTGACTGCTGATCTGGTAAGCAAGCAAACTATTATCCTCTGTTGGAATCACAATCTAACAAGGCAGAAAATTACGAGCTAAGTAACCCCCTTATCCCTTCGCCTCAAATCCCCACAGAGAGCCCTCTGAGATCACAAGTCAGATAAGGATCGAAAGCACCCGAGAAGGTTTACTGCCAAGCGACAGACAATAATAGTTGTTGGCGAATAGACTCGCTGCTATGCCATAATACTTATGTAAGCTGTGACAATGGACTAACATCCAACTAAATTCTTTGCATTCTAGTGCCCCCTCCCCATGGTCAGTCGACAATCAACCTTTTATACACAGGTGCAAACAAATAACACATCTCTCCAGACGTATCAGGTTGCAACTCTCTGTTAGCTAGTCATTGCCTATCCATCATGTCAATTTAGACTCTGTCCTGAACCTGGGTTGGTACGTGTGTTATGGGTGAGGAGTGTGCTGGTACCAAGATGTTCCTTAACAAAGTGTTCTGTTCCTTAACAAGGCGTTCTGTTATGAGCCCTCTGGACTGTACTCCTAGACTGTGCCTAGTACCTCTTAGGTATGAGATTCTGTAGTATCAGCTCTGTTCTTGACATTTTCTCTGAGCAGGGCCTGCCACTTGCTCACACCTTAACTTTGCTTTATATGAGTAAAGTCTTGACCATTGCTGTCTAGGCCTCTGGCCTCATGCCCAGCCTGTAATACATGGGCTTACATTTCAGACCCTCATCTTACAACACATACATATATTCGTAGTTTCCAAGGCTAGATGGGATCACTGTAATCATGAAGTCTGACCTTCTATATTGTACAGGCCATAGTACTGTCTCAAAATAATTCCTAGAGCAGCATATCTTTTAAATTGTGTTATATATTTTTCTGATAGAAGAGCCTATTATCATACATTGGTTCCCTTGTAGATATTTAGAGACTGTAATCAAGTCACCTCCCAATATTCTTTTTGTTAAATGTAATAGATTGAGCTCCTTAAGTGTCTCTTATGTTTTCTAATACTTTAGTTACTCTTGGGACTGTGCTTTGAACCCTCTCCAATTTATCAGGATCCTTCCTGATTTGTGAACTGGACATTGTATTTCAGCAAGTCTCACTGGTACCAAAAACATATTAAACAAACATTCTATTCAATGTTGAAATTACCCTGTTTATGCAGGCAAGGATCTCATTAGCTCTTATGGCCACAGTGTTGCACTGGAAGATCATGCCCAACTGATTATTCACACCCCAAAATATTTTTCAGGGTGACTTTTTCCCCAGCATAGAGTCCCCTTTACTGTTAGTATGCATTACAATTTCTTTGTATCTAGATGAACACTTTCACATATTGCTTGCAATAAGTTTTCCAAGAAATCGCAATCATTCTGCATGGATGATCTGTCCACTTCATTATTTATCACTCCCTTAATTTTTCTCTTGTCTACAAACTTGATTGCATAGGAGACTGCACTAGAAATACCAACTCAGTGAGGATTTCTCACTTATATTTTAAGGCCTATCAACTAGACATCTTTTAATTCATTCAGTGATGCTCCATTAAATGATTTTATCCTCCTTTAATTCTTTATTAATTGAATCCCGTATCAGCTGGTTATCTTGTCTGGAGTCAATTTCATACTTACAAGCCTTTAATTTCTTGAGTTGTCCTATTTTTCCTTTTTTACATATTGGCACATTAGCTTTCTCTTTGTCTTCTGAAATTCCCCAGTGTCCCAAGACTTACTGGAAAGCCACATAAATGGTGAAGCAAGCTCTTCAACTAGCTCTTTTAAAACTCTTGGATGCAAGTTGTATGGACCAACTGATTTTAAAATGTCTAACTTTAGTAGCTGCTGTTTAACATCCACCAAGAGGCAGTAATGGAGTGGGAAGTGTGTTCTTATATAATAAACTCAAAAATCTCTTTTTGCCCTAAAGAGACATTGAACATTCTACCTTTTATTGTATTGTTGTTAATTCTACCATTTTTATCTAATAACAAACCAACATCATTAATGATGTTTTATTCCTAATAGAATTAAACTCCAGATTTTCCTAAACCCTGATCACCTCAGATTTCTCCCATGTATCTCTATTTTCCTGATCAATTCTCTATAATTCCTACCTTCTGATTTATATTCATTCCTCTCAACTTACTCTTTCATTTGTTATCTCTCTCTCTCTCGCACACACGTACACATTATACCAGCAAGCCAAATCAGTAGTTTAGCCAATACTTCTTCAGCTTCAGGTCTGTGATTTCTAAGACTTGTAATAAAGTGTTCTCAAACAATTTCCAAATATAATTCACTTTCTTTTATTACATTTTTCCTCACAGCAGATTTGGCTGTTTTCAGATTTGTGAAAATTGGCCCTTTTAAAGCAACTGGTCAGGACTTTAGTCTATTTGCACATTATAAAAGTGATCACTTGCACCTAAGCTATTGTTTTTAGTTCCTTTTTATCTGTTGAGACAAAGTCTAATATATGTTTCCTGCAAGTTGGATGCAATACTTTGAGGTATGAAATTGTAACTTTACCATTTAAAAACTTCAAGAAAGAATGTTTTTGTACTAGAAGTATGAAAACTTTAACATGTTGTCATCCAAAACGAAATCACCCTAATCACACAGCATTTTTTTCACAATATTCAAGATGTGGATGAATCTTGGAACAGCTGCTGGAGGACAGTTAGGCTATATCTGCTATATATCCCTCTTTTGAAAAAGGGATGTAAATTAGACATTTTGAAATCGCAAATGAAGCACGGGAATTCAAATCCCAGCCTCATTTGCATAATCGCATCACAGTGGTTTTTTTAAAAAAATGCTATTTTGAAAGTGAAACCACGGTCTAGATGCAGTTCTTTCGAAAAGAAAAGCCTGTTTTGAAAGATCCTGTAAACCTCATTTTTTGAGGAGTACAGGATCTTTCTAAACAGGCCTTTCTTTTCGAAAGAACTGCATCTATACCACGGTTTCACTTTTGAAATAGCATTTTTCAATAAAACACCTTGATGCAATTATGCAAATGAAGTGAAGGAAAATCAAATCCCGGCTTCATTTGCAATTTTGATATGTCTAATTTATATCCCTCTTTTGAAAGAAGGATATAGTTTAGACGTACCCGAAGGGTGGACATAAGTAATGTATTGTCTATGCTTGCACAGTGGCAACCTAAGTACATCAAATGTTGCTCCACACTGTCTAACTAGGTGTGTATAAAGGGCTGCTCATATCAGTGGCAAACAAATGTAAGCATAGATACATACAAAGCTATGTTAATATAAGCTGCTTTGCATCAGTCTAACTTTGTAGTGTACACCAAACTTCATAGTTTTTCCCTGAAGTCTTCCTCAAAGTCTCTTGCTATCTGAACACCACAGAAATTCATTGATTACAGCAATGAATTTTATAAAGGACTTGTCATAAATAGGTGACACTTATTTTGTTCTGCTTTACAGTTTTTAGCTAAGATTTAAGAAAAAACCTTAAGAGCCATTATTTTAAAAAAGCAATGCCTACTGTTCTAACTTTTTCATTCATGAAAAAATCATGATGAATAGCCAATTCAGAATACATGGGATAATATAAAAAAAATCATGAATCAATGTTTTTTTTCCTGGAAAGACAAAGAAATAGTAATGTTCCTATTGCACAAGTACATATCTGTACCATCATGCCATTTTTGCCATTCTATAGGTGCACTACAAGTCACTAGAGTACTAAGTTCTCCAATCATCTTTCAGTTCATTCTTGGCAATCCTCCAGTTGCAGATATAAAGATGCAGACAGCGTGTCTACTGTTCTGTATACAATATAAATACCATATTCCTCAATGATTCATACAGTATAAATTCACAAGGCACTATGAGAAACTCTGCTGTACATCCAGGGTGCTTAAGAAGTCAAAAAGTCAGTCACTTTTTATTATTATTAAAACAAATCAATTACTTTTATTTTAAAGCCCTGTTGGATCTGAGACAACCATTACCATAGCCTATCAACTGCCAAAGACACATAAAAAAATCAATTTATAATGGATGCCAAATACTCTGGCAGAGATTCAGCAATCTAAACAACCACTTATTCTTATGCTATAGCCAGGGGGGTTTGAAGTAAATATATTAGATACACAAATTACTTTCAAATAATGTTATTGCTCTGACTTAAGCCCACACAACCGTAGCAATTTGGAATTAAAGATGGCATGGCCAGACAGAAGAGGGAGCAGATCTTAATCCATTACTCTCCATTCTGTATGCAGTGTTGTATAGCTATGCTGGTACCAGGATACTAGAAGTGGATGAGGTAATATCTCTGGTTGGACCAACTTCTATTGGTGAGAGAAACCAGCTTTCAAGCTTACATAGAGGTCTTCTTTGGGTCTGGTTTACACTACAGTGTTATATCGATATAAGGCCACGTATGTCAACTTAATTCTATAATTGTGTACAGTGGGTCAGGTTACTGTATGCAAATGCAAGTACTCAAGGATTATACTACAAAGTATTAAAAAATGATTTATTTCAAGAGAAATACTAAATTATCGTAGTCATCAAATGTATGTCAGCAAGGCAGAGTATACTCTGGAATTCCTTTGACATGGAGCTATTTTAATGATACTCATATCCTAAGTAGCTCTCTGTTCCATCTGGGGCTAATGTAAAAATTATCTGCTTAATGGAATAGGCTTGGATCAGTACAGTTATGAGCGGCTATACTACCAGAAAGACACAATTTTCCTTCTGCTGCTTGGAAATCTCCAGATGTCAAGGCACATACAAAATCAGTAGGTTAGAGCAGTGTTTTCAACCTGTGGTCCAGACCTGAGGATACGGGAGCAGACAGATTTCCAAAAGGGGCTGCACCTCAATTCAATATTTTTTTCAGAGATCCACAAATGAAGAAAGGTTGAAAATCACCGATATAGAGGAATAGAAAGAGTGATAAAGTACCAAGGATTACAGCTATCAGGAGCAGAGACTGTGTTCATCTGGAGCTCACTTCCTTCAGTAACCGTAGTGCTGGACAGGGAACTGCTTACTAAAACTGCAGTTCATGTGAATAGAAAGGGAGAGGAGCAGACAAGTGAACTTCACCCTACTTTTCTATTAAGGATAAGAAAGTATCTCAAATTTATTTCGGCAAAGGTGCTATATGAATTTCCCTGAAGGAGAAGAGTAAGAAACAGGCAGCTGGCACCAACAGCTGAAATAGGGGCTGTTGCATTGGGAGGAATAATATAAAATGGAACCAAACTTGGGTTTCTATATCTCTGACACTCATAGCTATTCAGGGGCAACACTACACCCATTGTGGGGACATCACAGGTGCATCTACACTACAGAGTTTTTTCAAAAAAGGTGTTTTTTCCAAAAAACTTCAATTATGTCCACATTGCAGTAACATTCTTTTAGAGGAAAAAATGAAACAAAGGGGTTTTTCTGACATTGGTAAACCTCTTTTTACAAGGAAGAAGCCTTTTTCCAAAAGAACTCTTTCAGGGAAGAGGGAGTTCTTTCGAAAGAAGAAGACAAAAAAACACAGTGGCCTAGTGTCCACTCTGTCCATAGTAATCACAGCTTACAAGCAAGACAGTGTCCATACTGCGTGGATGCTATCTTTAAAAAAAAAGCAGGTCACTTTTTCGATGCACTGTGGCAGTGTGGATGCTCTCTTTTGGAAGAAGTTTTTCAAAAGATCTCTTCCAGAAAATCTTCCAAAAGAAGCCTGTCATGTCAAAATTTATGCCTCCCTCTCTCCACTGTGTCCCCTTAGATTAAATAGCAGATAAGCCACCCAGTCTCCACCTGGTGGAAACAGAAGCAGGGAAAGTAGGGAACGTCCAATCAAAACCATAGAATGTTCTATTTCTTTTTTTGCCCTGATTGGCTGTGTACTTTATTCTGTCTCCTCCCTCCACACAATCTCTTCTCCTGTTTCATTCCTCACCTCTCTCTGTCACTCTCCTCTCCTGTTCTATCCAGACCCCCTCATCTCTCTTCCCTTCCCATTTAGCTTGTCCCCCTAATCAGTTTCAGTCATACTGATCTCCCTTCCTCCAAAAAAGAACATAACATTTGCTGTCATCACATTGTTCACTCTGTGCATTCTGTCCCTCTCTACACCTTGCATCTGTCTTTTCCATTTATGCACCATTGTCTCATTGTTCACTTGCACTCCCCAGTCTGTTTGATCATCTGTTGCTTTTTATCATATACTTACATATTAAGATTTTCAGGACAGGGATGGTTTCCTTGTTCTGTATGTCTACAGCATCTAGCACAATGGGGTCCTGCTCTCGCTATATTTTCTAATTATCCAACATAATATATTTGTTATTGGTATTTTGAATTACCTTTGTATTAGTAGCAACTGGAGTAAGTGGGTACTGCTCCGGTATGTGATAGGAATATAGTCTTCTGAGACTCTGACTCATGTCATGTGACTATGGGCAGGAAATAAATATCAGTCTGTTACCAGTACACCCAAGTTTCATCATTCTATTACAATCTTATTTTCCTAAAGCTATTCTCAGGATGTGACAAGGACACTGAACTTTCTCCTAGATTCCTCTCTAAAAACAGTCCTCATGCACACTAGTGGCAAGTTCAATATCAAGAGCTTTATTTTTACTTTTCTTTTTAAGGCTTCATTTATACTGCAGAGCAGAGCTCCTGTACACTCTAATCTGCTCCCAAGGCTTAAATGTCAATGGGATACCTTCTCCCACTGACATAGCAATGTCTGAACCAGCACTTCAGTTTCTATAACTTACATCACTGGGGATGGTGGATGTGGCTTAATCACTCTCGAGTGACATAAGTTATACAGATAAAAAAATTCTACTGTAGACAAGGTCTAGCTGTTTACTGCCCACGGCATAAGACTTCACCTTCTATCAATACATGGGGGGAAAATCTCACCTCTGTAATTTCTTGGATTTCTTTCACCTTTCCTTCTGACATTTCCCCAGATAGGCTAACTTCCTGCCTATCTTTTGGCATTTCCAGCTTAATAACCAACCGATCAGTTAATGCTTAAAATATTACCTTACCGTTTATCTTATGTGGGGATGCTTCCAAAGTGCATAGCCTAGTCAATTATCCTTAGGCTACTCACACTCTATCCTAACTACCCTCTGATTTAATTCTAGCTCTTAATTTTCTCAATGTCCATTTGTGTACTGGGGGGAGGATAAGCCAGGTTTTGTTTATTTTGTGTTTCAATTTTCTTAAACGTGCTTTGCTTTTCAATTTTCTTAAACGTGCTTTGCACCTAGTTCTAGGTGACATTTATTTTGATAAAAATACCTCTGATGTGTGACAATAATATATTCTGGACTGTTGACTGTTCAAAATTCTTGACAAAAGGGTTACAATTATGATTATTAGTAGTATTTTATTTTGGAGAGATAAGTGGCTAGCTGAAGACTTTGGGAATAGTTTCTAGAATCTTTCATCTCTAGATCACCACAGTTCCAACCTCGCTCAGTTTACTATTGAGTGAAATGCTGGCTGTTCTCTAGCCTAAGAACTGTTGACATCACAAAATAACTACATAGGCTAACAACTAAGAGCCTGAAATTGGATGGACATATTGTTTATACAGCCCTTCCATCCCTAGTGGTATCCCTTGTATTGATACAGAGCAGAGACATTTTGGTGAAACATTGTGGGGAATACTGTATTGCTGCTTTCCATTCAACATCTAAATCGGCTCCTTTCCCTATCACTGCAAATCCACAGTTCATATCATAATTCATAGAGCATCTTTATAAACCACTTTTAAGGTGGAAGGAAGAATAAGAAATGTCAATGGAAGGCTTAAGTAAATTTTACACATCCATTATTCCTCAACATTGTTGCCTGTTTGCTTTGTTATGGAAGTTTTGTGTGGGTTATTTAAATGAATGTGAAGGAAAAAAAAACTGGTTCTATAAATAAATACTGTGTTCATTTCTCAATGAACTCATGATGGTTAATGTTTCATGAATCAGATTGCATACATGGTGTGAGACTGGATCAGCTCAGGGCAAATTTTTCAAACCAGGGCTACTTACTGCCCTCGACTGGAGACCTTTCCCAAATAGGCCACAAACCAGTCACACAGAGCATTTCAGCTGACAATCTGGTCAGCAGGAAGCCTCACAAGCAAAACCCATTGGACACCCTAGCTTTCCTGTGCCACAATCAGCCCCGGACCTTACACATAGGTGAGAAGTTATAAAACCCAATCTCACCAACTCCAAACGGATCCTCCTAGTCCCAAAGAACCAGCCAGAGTCCCAGGTCAATCTACACTTTAGATCTTACCCACAAGAGCACGCTGTACCAATCCATTAGAATCTAAAACATAAAGGTTTATTAATAAAAGAAAGAAAAGGTTGAGTGTAAGATTGTTAAGGAGAGTATATTACATACATCAATCACTAAGTCTCTGGTGTACATCCTGTTAGGATGTGTCAGCAATCCTTCCTGGCTCTCTGTCCTTAGCAAGGATGCATCTGGAATCAGGAACAAGATTGAAGACAAGATGGAGATGCCCTCAAGGGATTTTTATATTCCTCGTTTCTCCCAGATTGCAGCTGATCACATGATTAAGTGACCTATCTGTGTTTCACATGCAAACAACCATGAGGCACTGGCTAGTCTGCAAGCTTCCAGCCACATTCCTCAGGTATGTATTGGCACTCCCGAGAGCCATTGTCCATGAAGCAGTGCTAGTTAGTGTAGCCATTCACTGAACAATCCTTCTTCACAATAAGCAGTCCAGGCCCATTGCTCTGTCCCAGAGAACATTTAGAGTACAAGAATAGAGCTCATATTCATAACTCCATGTACAAAAACCATACAAGTACATGAGTGTCATACATAGAATCAGTAGAATATAAGCTTTGTTTTGACACTTCACATGGCCCACTTTGTACAGAATTTGGGGCAAACTCCACCCATGGGTGTAAAAGTGATCTATCTGCTCACTTTAAAATCCAAAAATGTGACACATGGGTATGTGGAACATAATTCAGAATCTGATCCATTTGAACATGGTGCTGCAAAATTATTATGTGTGTATGACTTAAGTTTTGCACAGTGGAAAAATACTGATCTTTTTTAAAGAAACTTTCTACACAAGCTGTCAATTTTCTAAGTATCTCCTATGAGGCTTGACACTTCTTATCATGGAATATGTATTCATTAACGTAAATAAATGAAACAGCAATAATGAGATGAAATTGCACCCTAAGAGAGAGAAACTATATCAGAGGCTAATGAAAAGGAAAGCTAATATTCACCATAATAGTAAATAAATGCATTACAAAAATAAGAGAACAAAAGAGGAGACATGTGGCATGGGATGATTCTGTATAACACTGGTTTGTAGAAATACTTCAAGATCAATATTCTTAAGTGTATCTTCACTAGCAGTAGGTTCTCCTATAAATAAATACAGGAGACAAACTGACAAAGTTCCATCTTCTTCAATACAAATTGCTCTCTTAAGGGTTTGTTTTCATTATATGATGGAATAATTGCATGTGAGATTTGTGAGCTTTAGCAATCTGTTTTATAGTGTATCTAGAAAGGAAAATATTTGTCTTAATATGAAAATATTTCTATATCTTCATTCTTTAAACAAGTTCTTATGCTTAAGGAAATGTTCCCCATGCCCTTCTACATGGCAAGCTCAAAAGTGGGGAGGATTGCTTTGGTCCAACAGGAAAGAGGGGAGCCTAAGGATTGCATCCTCTGATTTTCCCACAGTCCAGTTGTTGTTGACTCTTAATCTCTTTCATGAGTTTGCATAGGATAGGGGACTCACTGGCTGGATTAAAGGTGCAGTGTAGATTTACAAACTCTTCCCTCTACCTTGGGTCATTCTGCATCATAAGCAAATACAAAATAATACTTTTATTCCCCTTGGAATTAGAATAGGATTGGGTTTAGAGGCTTTGCTGTGGGCATTATGCTAGTTGCCTTTTTGTGGCTGACAAGATTTTTTTTTTTTTTTTTTTTTTTTTTTTTTTGGCTCATAGCCAGGAAAATCTGACAAAGATTTTTTTTTTTAAATTCCCTCCACTCCTCCTGGACCTGGTGGGTAGGGTAGACCAGAAAATTCATGTTATGACTTGACAGGCACTCCGTGTAGGTAATTATTGAATAAGAGAAATCTGGTTAGAGGTGGATTCCGACAGATCTCCTAAAAAAGGCAGTGATTATGATCCTATGTCAGATACAGGGACAAGATAGCTCTTTCCATCCCACCTCCTGTAAACCACAAATAAGGGATGGGCAGTGGGCTTCCAGCAAGGCTGCTGCAAGAAGGTTAATTGTGTGTGGGGAACAGGGAGCTCAGGTCAGCCCTTCCCCAAGTTATACAGATTACTGTGGGAAGTGTGACCTTCACTAGGAGAATTATTGCTGGATAATCCAAGATGATGTGGTTAATACAATTGCAATCAAGTTATATACACATGCCTGCCTCAGATGTTCCTGTTCTAGCTATAATAGCAGCATATGTAGCGGATGGATGGGCAAATTAAGTCTGTACAGTGCAATATTTTTACTGATGCTATCCCTAGAGAGCAAATATGACTAAATGAGAAAAAGACTTTGTGTGCATCAACAAATCAATAATTTACTATACCTCACTATCTTTTGATTACTTTGATCTTTGATTTCTACTTTTAATTTATAAGACCATACCTCTGACAGAGGTTCAAGAGACTGTCTTTTGAATTGCCAGAGCAATTTTGCTTTCTACTACTATATTGTTCAAAGCCATAATTTTTACGCAGAAACTTGAATCCTCTGATTTTTTTAATCCTTGTTATGAAATAAAAAAATGGGAGTCTCATCCAGCAATGAGTTTTATACACTGAAAAGAATAAACCCCAGGCCATATTCTCTTGGGGTATGTCTACACATCAAAGTTAATTTGAAATAACAGCCGATGTTCTGAAATAACTTTCCCAGCATCTACACAGGCAAACTTCTATTTCAAAATAAATTCAAAATAGCGGCGCGCTTATTTCGAATTTGGTAAACCTCATTCTATGAAGAATAATGCCAAATTCAAAATAGCTAAACTGAAATAATCGCTTATTTCGAAATAGGGGGCCTCCAGCCCTTCCCAGGGTGCCCTGGTGGCCACTCTGGGCCGAACCAGGAAAACACCTCTGCCCCACCCCCCACCCCTGGAGCCTTTAAAGGGGTAGATTCAGTTTGGCCACAGGGCCTGTGCCAGCTCTAAACCTGCCAGCCCAGAGCCCGCAGGCACTGCCCCGACCCAGTTGCCAGCATGAGCCAGCCAGCCCTCCACCACTCCCCAAAAGCAGTGTGACAGCTCCCAGGAGCCTCCCAAGGGCTGCAAAAGGTGGGCACCTTCCTGGTCCAGTGTGGAGATCATGGACCTGATAGAAGTTTGTGGGCAGGCCTCCAATGTCCATGATCTCCACACTAGATGGAGGAATACAGCTGTCTATAGATGGATGGCTGACAGCCTGGCCACATGCGAACCCGGAGCAGGTGCACATGAAAATTAAGGAGATGAGGCAGGTCTATGCCAGGGCCACAGGGGGCAGCTCCCAACCAGGGGCAGACAAAGACCCCTTCCCCTACTTTGAGGACCTGGACCACATCTTGGGGGGCCAGATGGTCCATGCCCCCCAGTGGTCATTGACCCTGGGGCAGAGGGCCCTGACCAAGGCAGGGAGCAGGAGGACGAGGCTGGGCAGGAGTTGCAGGAGCCTGAAGGGAGCATGTCACTCACCCTGGACCTGCATACCCACAGAAATATCAACACTATCATCTGAGGCCAGGGAGGCCTCGACATGTGAGTGCCATCACAGTCTCCTTCGGTGGGGGGGAGGGGGAGAAGAGGGAGTCCAGGGACCGCACGTGTGGGCCTTGCTGAGCATGGATCATACAGCAATCTGTGCATGTGCCATGGTAGCCGGGGCATGTGGCCCGTTACCCACATGCATGTATGTATGAAGGCACATGACATGCTCCCTATCCCGTGGAGAGACACTGCCCAATGCTTTCCCTGCATAAGCCCCCTCTACACAGAGGCAGGGCACATCCTCCACCCCCACATCCACACTATATACAGCACAGGGGCATGGGTGAAGACCTGGGCCAGCTCACACTCCTCGGGATAGCAGGACATGATGGTGCGGAGACCTGCTGTCCTCACCTTGCAGAGGGGAGCTGGGCTTCACCCACTGTGGCCCCAGGGATAACTAACCACCTCTCTGGTTTCTCCACAGCTGCATCAGCTGCGAGTGCAGAGCGTACAACCCCACCCAGGACATCCTCCCGCACCCGGGCCAACAGGCTCGCCCAGAACCAGGAGGGATACCAGAGGCAGCACCTGGGGTTACTGCAAAGGCAGGTCCACAGCCAGGAGCACTGGGTGCAGGAAGACCTCCATCTGTGGTGGGAGAGCTTGCGGGAGCTGTATGACCAGGGCCGTGCTATCCGTGACCACCTGCAGACCATGACGCAGAGATTGCTGCCTGCTGCTGCTCCAGCCCCTGCTGCCACCCCAGCTATCGCTCCTCCTCCCACTCCTGCGCTCCCTCCCACTTCTTCTACCGCTCCTTCTCCACCTCCATGTCAGCTCCCCACCGGGGATGCCAAGGCCCCCGCATCCACAGTGCTGGGATACAGGTGGGCCAGCAAGACCCCCAACCCTGAGCTTCTCCTTCTACTTCCTCCCCTTGCCTCGCCCTTCCAGCTCCCTGCTCCCAGGTTTCCCCCTCCCGTCTCCTACCCTCATCATCCCCCCACCCCAGTTATGGTCAATAAAGAGAGGAGGGGGTTTTGGGCAACACGTGTTATTTGACATCAGGAAGGGGAGTTAGAGAGGGGAAAGTGGAAGGATGTGAGGGTGGAATAAGGCACAAGGCCCCAGTGGGGCATGCCAGGGAGACTTCACTCTTCCTCTGTCTGGAGGCTCTCCCTCAGGGCCTCCCAAATACACATAGCCCCTGGATGGGCCTCCCAGCTGGCAGCCATGCGGGGCTGTGCGTACAGGCCAGCCAAGTGGCCGGCCTCTGCCATTCAGCCTGGCAGGAAAGCCTCACCCTTCCACTTACACAAATTGTGCAGCACACAGCACGCTGCCATCACATGCAGAATATTCCTCTCAGAGAGACTGAGGAAGGTAAATAGGCATCTAAATCGGGCCTTCAGCCAGTCAAATGCCTCCTCTTCCACAATGTGGGACCTGCTGAACCTGGCATTAAAGGTCTGCCGGGAGGGGTTGAGGTGTCCCGTGTAGGGCTTCATGAGCCAGTGTTGTAGTTGGTAGTCCACATCCCCCACCAGGCAGACATGCATTTCCATGTCCCCGATCCTGATATGGTGATCAGGGAAAAGGTCCCAGTGTGCAGCCTCTCGCACATGAAAGAGTTGTGGTAAACCCGTGCATCATTCCCCATGGATCGGTACCTATCCGGCATGGAGAGCTTGTGGAGGGGAATGGAGGGCCTTATGTGCATGTCCTGTTGCTGCAGAGCAGGGGCAAGCCACTCACAGAGCTTGAGGAAGGTGTCCTTCATCCTGAAGTTCTGGGTCCACTGTTTGTCTCCCCAGAGCTCCAGGATGATGTGGTCCCACCAGTCACTGCTGGTGTCCCAACACCAGATGTGGCGGGGCATGCTGGCGTCCAGCTGCTGCTCCTCCACAGCCCCCAGGGGGTATGGAAGAGGATCTGGGGGGTTGGGATGCCACAGAAGCTGCCAAGCAGTCTCCATCACTTGCTGCCAGGCTTGCAGCAAGACATCTAAAATGAGCACCAGAGTGCCCAGAGGCAGCTCTGTCTCCATGGTGCTGAGTTCCGTGGTATCCTGAGTCAGGGCAACCAAAGCAATCAGAGAAAAAAATGCTTTGCCTACCTCATTGAAGGACAGCAATCAAGCAGGAAAACCTGAGAACTGGCCACCAAGGGGGTCCCTTTAAGCACAAGCCTCAGATAGCCTCAGAGAGCAGCCACAGAAATCAACTACTGACCTGATGCCCTGCTGGAACTGGTTTCAGCTGGCCTTAAGTGTGATTCAGCATCCAATCAGTGTGGATGCATTATTTCAAAATAGCATTTTGCTATTTTGAAATGCATTTTGTGTGTAGATGTGTTATTTTGAAATAAATTATTTCGAATTAACTTTTTCGAAATAATGCTGTAGTGTAGGCAGACTCTTAGTTGTCATTATTGTGATAGCTGGACCACTTGCTTTTCTAACTAGATCTTGCCTCATAACATTTTTGTAATCATAAATCTAAGGTCTTATTAACTGAAGTGCTTTATTTATGGATAGTGTTTTAACAATAGCAATATTCAGAGGATCACTCACCAAATTCATAGTACATGAGGGATGTCTCAGTCAACTGGAAGAAAAAAATAGGCAAATCTTGTCAAGTTTAGAGGGAATATGCCATCTTCAAGTAATATTCAGCGTAAGGTACTTTTGATAATTTTAAATGTTCTTCTCTGTGTTTGTAATCTCACATTTTAATTGACTTGTTTTCCACTTTAGGGTTAGTTTTCTTTAGTGATTATTTATTGTTGGCAAAGGGAAGAAGAGGGAGATGAGTGGTGTAAGATAGACTAATCATTTGATACAATGTACTAATACAATAGATCATACTGAACACCTCTCAAAGACACATGCCAAATTAAAGAGTAAAATTTCTTGGGCACACAATTAAAAACAATTAAGCAATTCTTAAGAGCAATTATATTAAGTGAATGCTAGATGGGATTGACTGACTGTTCTGGGGAATTAAAGAAATCAATTGAAAAAAGGAACATTAAGATTCCAATTCATAAATATACTGGGACATTTCTGCCCTATTCTCTTTACACCACTCCTCTTTCAACATCTCTCAAAACCACCAACATTCATTACCAAATTATTTTAGTGCACTATTAATCATGTTCTTGTCTTAATGTATCATATACATGTATGTATTTCAACTACAAAAGGAATGACTAATAAGCAGTTAACGAACTGAAACACACACACACATATGATACATTAAGACTTGATGCACCTTCAAACAACCAAAAAGGGACTGGGTGAAAAAAAAGTAGCTTGAGTGTATATAATCAAAACTCCCAAGGCACTGGCCTACTCCAAGTTGATGCATGCTGTGAGCCAGTAATCTTAGAAGGAACACATCTATTTTCTTGCTGGATTAGTTTGTGGAGGTGTATTGCTTCTGAGTTAATGATGACTCAAGATTGTTGAGTAGGCTAAATTAAATTAAGTAATAAAAAATTAGCAGAGATTAGTACAGAACAATACAATAAGAACAGTTATATTACCACCCTCTTAAGATAAGTTGCTGGGTCTGTGTATCTTCTTCACTGTAATTGGAGGAAAGCACAGTGTCATTACCCAAGTTCCAGTGGAGTAGGGTTTTCAAACAAAGCCACCGTCGTTGCCAAAAGAAATGTAAATTGGTTGTCATTTTTATACATTCTCAATTTGCTTGATTTATGTGTGAAGGCATAATTATTTACAGCTGAGAGGACTAACAATTCTTCAAGGTATCATCTTTCAGAAGGTCTTTCTTCTCCCAATCATTCTTCTGTATTTATTGTAACAATCATCCCTCATCAGTTTCCCACATTTATATATACCTATGTAAGCAATGTGTATGTGGGGGAGAGGGAATGGGTCCCTCCAAAAATCTGAAGCTTTATAGACAAACAGCATGGATTATTAGATACAGTATAACCCATAGAATTTCTTAAATCGGGTGAATTGCATAGGTCAAGGACTATTATTCATGTCATAGAATTCAACACACTCTTTGTTTAATGTCCTGAAGCTTCTAAATAATAATCTATACAAATTAATCAAATATATAAAAGGAAAAGGACTATTGAAGTTAATGGCAGAATTCCTATTGATTTCAATAGTGCTAGGCAGTGCTTTTTGTGTGATGGTACTGCCCGGTACGCAGTACTGGCACCTCCAGTCGCAATACTGGCACCTCCAGTCGGAGCTCAACAACTTTTCCCCTGGAGTACCGGCACCTTTTTTTTTTTTAATACAAAAAAAAGCAATGGTGCTAGGATATGAAATGGGCCCTAGTGTTTAGTGAAGATTTTTTTCCTACTTCAAAGACCAGTATATATGCCTGTGTATGGCTGGAGCTCATTCAACTATAACATGTCTGACCTCCCTATTTAGCTGAAGGAATTAGGTTTGTTTAGTTTAGAAAAGAGAAGATTGAGGGGGGACATGATAGCAGTTTTCAGATATCGAAAAGGGTGTCATAAGGAGGAGGGAGAAAACTTGTTCATCTTGGCCTCTGGGAATAGAACAAGAAGAAATGAGTTTAAACTGCAGCAAGGGAGGTTTAGGTTGGACATTAGGAAAAAGTTCCTAATTGTCAGGGTAGTCAAACACTGGAATAAATTGCCCAGGGAGGTTGTAGAATCTCCATCTCTGGAGATATTTAAGAGTAGGTTAGATAAATGTCTATCAGGGATGGTCTAGACAAAATTTGGTCCTACCATGAGGGCAGTGGACTGGACTCGATGACTTCTTGAGGTCCCTTCCAGTCCTAGTATTCTATGATTCGCATTACTCATTAATGAGTAAAAAGTGCAATCACTTTTAAATCTTTTGATCTGGCCCAGATGGAAGTTTGTGAATTTATGTAAAGAGGCTTTTGGTTTTTTTTTTAAAGAGTTTTATTTTACATACTTTGATAGTTCAGATTTTGTAAGGGGGAGCTGTCTTGTATTACAAGATAAGATAAATTGTCCAGTTGCATTAATCTACTGATTTGTAAATTTCAGGGATTTTGAGAAGCAAAGTATTGTATTGTCCTATTTGATAGCACTTGTGACACTGTGTAATGTATATTTTATACTGACACACTGGATTTTAATTTTTAAATCACATCCCATAGCTTTTACGTTCTGAGATATTCAGTGTTTTAATTTTCTTGTCATATTTAAAACAACATATCAAACTTAGCTCCACATGTTAGTCCAAATGTAAAACAGGTGCAGTTTTACATTTTGACTAGAAAACATTAGGCTGACTCTCAAAAGCTAAAATCATTTCAGAAAGCACAGAATGTGTATTATAAGATCAAAATGACAAAACATTATATTTCATATCGTAAGTCAGAGGAGAAATGTTAACAATTGTTGAAATGATAGAGTGGTCATTTAAATAATGTATTGCTTGTGCCCAAAGGTTTAAACACACCCTCCTCCACACTAGACACACATACACCCCACTTCTGATAGAGTATATAGTTTAAAAATGATAAGCTACACAAGTTTTGGGTGAGTGAAATGTGCATAGTATCTGAACTAAGTATATTTGGTAGCAGGAGAAAACTGTAAATTTGGTCAGAAATTAAATGGTTACATTTTCACATCACAAATGAAAGATATAGTAACCTTGAAGATCAAACTAAGAAATATTTCAGAACACAATTGCACATTTTGTAATGAAATGAAAGTTGTTTCCATACTGGAAAGTGTTTTTGACAACATTCCATATCTGAGGTTAATGACAACATCTAAGGGGCAAGAGTCATGGAATAAAAGGAAAGTTGGCTCAGAAAATTAGATATCATAAAACAAAATGAGTAGCTCTAAATAGATAATCCTACTTTGGAAGGATAAGTAAGTAATGGTGAACCATGAACAAAGGTAGAGAAAAATGCCATTTAAAGAATCCATCTCCTTTGTCATCCAGGAGTAAAGAAAATGAATAAAGATGAGATGGGATTTAAATACTTGTTTAAAGCCCCGCTATAGATGGCTAGAATCAAAATACCTGCATGCATGTAACTACATCATCTTAGCTCAAAGAAAAAGTTAAATTGTATCTATAGCAAATACAATTTAATTAATTCTTCATCTTCAAGACTGAAAGTTTGAGGAAGGTATTTTTATTAACCTCCATTAGTTCAGTGGTCTGTCCCCTTTGATAATAAAAATGGATGGCTACGAAGATTTTATTATTATGAAAAGATGCAAGTACGAGTGCAGCTAAACATATCCAACAGATCTGAAGATCATAAGACTAGTTTGACTTAAATTCCATTTGCTTTATCTCTTTGTTCCACTCTGATCACATACAGCATTCTATTATTAGTTATAGAAGTAACACACAATGGTTGCACCCAACTTCGCTTGCAAAATTTTTTTTTTTTTAACTACAGAATCTTGTGATACTTTGTTACAACTTTGCTTTAAACAATGGATGGAGATAAGAAATATATTTTAGTTAATTTCATGAAGTACCAAATTGCCTTGGACAACTACATTTACTTATGTGAAAAAATGTATTTAAATTCTTATTTACAGTACAAAATCTTATGAAAAAGACCAAAATAGTTAGCAATGAATAGTGCAGCTTGAGAGAGATGTATCATGACTTTTCCATAGATTGACATTAGATTGTGTTCTAATTCACAGCAAAGACCTAGTCAGAATATTTGACAGCTTCGAAGTCATATACTTTAAAGATTAATCCACATTCTATAAACAATGCATTAATCATGAAAGGGCTATAATCTTACTATATGAATATTTGAAAATGAGGTACAAGTCATAAGCTGTCCTAAAATATGTCAGTTCAACTAATTTTATAGCACAATTAATCAGAAGACAGATAATGTCAAAAAGAAATATGATGGCATAGAAGAAGAGATACACTAAGCCATCACACTTCTGTCCTTTTTCACCATTGAAGTCAATGAAAGGTATAAGAAAAGAATTTTAATACAATGATTTAACTTATTTTCGATGGTACTTTATGCATCATTAAATGACGACTGAGTTAATATACATTATATTTTCAAAATTAGATCTAAAAATCAGAAATAGTCATATTTTGCTCTAAATTAATAACCTCAGAAATCCATGCTCTTTAATTTGTCTTGCAAAACTACAAGTATTCAAGTTTCATATATGTAATTTCCATTAATATATGAAAAGTCAGCTAACATGATTTGTAGTATTTCTGCATGAAAAGGAGGTCTTCATTTTACCTATGACTGCTTTTTGATGATATGGCTATTATAAACACTATATCTTCATTAAAATTGTGGTAGGAGATTTTTTTTAAACTGCCTACAAGTCACTAAGATCTAGAGGATAATAATCTTGTAGGCAGTGCCTGTGAGCCACTGTTCCTTTTGTTTTTACTGATTTTATGCAAAGACGATCCTAAGCAGATCATAAGTGACTACGGGCCCTTGGAGCATGGATGAAAAAGCCTGAAGTGCAGGTGGTATTCCTTTGATCAACAGAGAAAGATGCATCATGAAGGTGAACATCTGGCTGAAAAGGTGATGTTTCCAGGAATGCTCTGGATTCTTTGACCAACTGGAAGAATGACTGCTAAGAACAGATGGAGTCCATCTACTGAGGAAGGGGAAGAGTGAGTTTGGATACAGACTAGCTAATTTAGTGAAGAGGGCTTTAAACTAGGTTTGATAGGGGTAGGTGACTAAAGGCCAAGGTAGATCAAAAACATGAAGACCTGGGAGAAGGGTCAGAAGTTGGGGGGAGAATAGATGGCAATAGAAGGAATAAAGGAGAGACAAGACAGAACTGCAGAAAGTGTAGTGAAATCGGTATCTTAGTTGTCTGTGAGAACTAAATGTGAGAAGTACTGGGAATAAGCAGAAAGATCTTATCATGCTAGTAAAACACAGCCATGACATAGAGACTTGGTAGAATAATATGCATGGCTGGAACATGGTATAGAAGGGTGCAACTTGCTCAGGAAGGACAGGCAGGGAAAATGGCAGATGTTACTTTATATATTAAAAATGTATACACTTGGACGGCAGGGTAGACCATAAGGGTTATGTCATGGTAGAGATCTACCATGTTACCAGGAAGAAGAGCTGGATGAGGCTTTTTCTGAACAACCAACAAGTTTGTGCAAAATGCAGGTCTCGTTGGTGATGGGAGACTTCAACTATCCAGATACCTGTTGACAAAATAATACAGCCAGGCACAGATTATCCAACAAGTTATTGGAATTTATTGGACACAATTTTTATTTCAGAAGATGGAGAAAACTCTTTGGGGGGAGGCTGCTCTAGATTTGATTTTAACAAATAGGAGAAACTGGCTGAGAATTTGAAAGTGGAAGGCACTTGTGGTGCATCTAGACTTTAGTAAGGCATTTGTTAAGTCTTACATGACCTTCTCATTAATAAACTAGGGAAATACAACCTAGATGGAGCTTCTATAAGGTGGTTGTATAACTGGTTAGATAACAGTTATCATAGGGTAGTTATTAATGGGTTACAGTCATGCTTGAAGGACGCAACAGTTCTGCAGAGTTCTTCAGGTATCAGTTTGGGAAACCGTTCTGGTCAATATCTACATCAATGATTTAGATGACAGAGAGTTCTTAAAATGTTTGCAGATGATATGAAGCTGCATATATAATTGAAAAATATATATTTTCCATTATAATTGAAAATGATCTAGAAAAACTGGAGAAATGATCTAAGGTAAATAGGTTTAATTCAATAAGGACAGGACACATGCAAAGTACTCCATTTAGGAAGGAACAATCAATTTCACACATACAGACTGGGAAGTGATTGTCTAGGAAGGAGTACTGCAAAAAAGGGATTTAGAGATCACAGTGGACAACAAGGTAATAGTGTGACACTGTTGCAAAAAAACCAAACATCCTTCTGGGTTGTATTAACAAGAGTGTTGTAAGAAAGACATGAGAAGTAATTCTTCTGTTTTACTCTATACTGACTGGTCTTCAATTGGAGTATTGTATCCAGTTCTGAGCATCACATTTCAGTAAGAAAAAAAGTGGACAAATTGGAAAAAGTAAAAAAAAATTAATAAAGGTCTAAAAAACTTGACCTATCAGGAACAATTGAAAGAACTGTGTTTGTTTAGACTGGAAAACAGAAGAGAGAGGGGATTTGATAACAGCTTTCAAGTATCTAAAATGTTGTTTCATGGAGGAGGGAGAAAAAAATTTTCTCCTTAATTCCTTAGACAGGGAAAGAAGCAACAGACTTACATTGCAGAGGAAGTTTAGGTTGGACATCAGGTAAAACTTCTTAACTGTCAGGATGGATAAGCACTGGAAAAAATGGCCCAAGGAGGTTGTGGAATCTTCATCATTGAATATTTTCAAGAGCAGGTTAGACAAACACCCATTAGGAATAATCTAGATGGTGCTTTGTCCTGACATAGGTGGCCTCTCAAGGTTTCTTCCAATTCTATTATTCTATGATTCTAAGAAATTCAAGGTGGTTTCTCCTATTACATACTTAAGAATGGACTTTTCTCTCTATAGGAAATGCAAAAAAAATCTGGACTATCTAATTTAAGTAGGAATGAAAGACGTAAGTCTCTGGACAATTTTAATTAGGAATCTATTCAGTTGTCTTCAGCTGAGGTAAAATTTTGCATATCCTAATGTTCTGTAAGCATGTTGAGATTTGGACCCTATAATTTATAGTATGTTTATACAGGCAAACAGACAGCATACCTAGGCCCAGCGCAAAGACAACTGGACACCAAAGTCCTTTATAATGAGGGTTGTATTGCTTAGATGGTGAGCAACCATTAGAAGGAGGACATTCATGAGAAGGAGATGGAAGGGCTTGAGAGATTAGATAGCCCTCATGATGTTTTCAATAAAGCTGGCTCAAACATCTAAGGGCAGTGAAATTCTTGGGACGATTCATTATAAATCATGAGCGCTGAAAACCCTAACAGACTCTTATAGACGCCTTATGAAAGGCACTTTGATACAGAATTATACTGCTGAAAGAAGTCTTACAGTTGGTTTTGTGACACTGGCCAGATCTTTCATATGGCTGTCTGACTACAATGAACTTTATTTTCATCACATGAAGATGGGATTGTTTTCACATACTTAATCTTGTCAGGCAGCAGATGAAGCTTCTGTACAAAGAGATACAGTACTTGGTCCTGTGGTGGTGCTCTTGTCAACAGATAATAGAAATACATTTATAATATTACTTCCCAATCTCTCTATACCATTTAAAACCTCTGCTTACCTATATCCTTGTTTAAGGAATTGCAAGCACAAGCAGAAATACACTGGCATGGGCTTAGGCTCTTCTTCTCAGTCCAAACCTAGAGGGTCATTGGGAACAACTGTTTTCACCTTCAGAGTCAACACCATTCAAGTCTTACAAGGCTCAGCTGTCAACCCAACATTATTCACTAGTCATATGGAGCTGGTTGGGAGCACATGGACTGAAAGGTCAGTAGTACAGAGAACACATCCATCTCTACTCCTTTACATCAGACATGAATGGTGTCATCTGCTAGTCTTTGCAGCACCTTGCCAAGATCTATATTTGCATGAAAAACAGCTGACCAAAGCCAAACGCAGGCAAGGTTGAGGTGATACTGCTAGAAGGAGAGAGAGAGAGAGAGAGAGAGAGAGAATCCTTAATCAAGGATATCAGCCAAGAGGTATGTTTGTTCTCTTATTGAGAGCCTTGGCTGTCTTTCAGATTTCCTAGTGCAATTGGATGCTCAAATACCATCAACCTTTTCTTTCTATCACTAGCACACTAGCAGAAGTGTTTTGCTTTCTAAAAGGTAGAGATCCAACAACAGTGACTCACATTCAAACCTTCCAGCTTTACAAATAGAAAATATTTGTTTGAAATGCCCCCTTGCCCACAACAAAAACTGGACTTTTCAAAAAAATATATAAGTTTTGAGAGAAGTTTCAGTTTACGTGTTACAATTTGGAGGTTCAATTTTTCAAAATAAGATATAAAAAGCATGGTTTATGGTGTTGAATTCTGTCTCCACACTGCCCCTCCACGCCATACTTTTGTCTACTTTTTCATTTTGTTTTTCTCTGTTTGTTGGCACTGAAAGAAAGAGGGTTGTGGGAAGACACACTGAAAGCAAAAAGAAATCCTGAAAAATTTCTAAGATTCTATTCAATTAAAAATTATTTAAAAATCAGTTTTAACTGCCAGTGGTTATATTTTGGGATGAAGCCACACACACTAAAATCTTAGTATGATTCAACCAGCAGCACCTCATTTTCCTAACAATATATGTCATTATAAATACTTAGTGCCCTATCATTTGCATTGGCCCCTCAACTGAATGCTGACACCTGGGTTAAGATGATGTATTATATGAACAAAGCTTTGCAGGTGGTGATAGAGGGACCAATGATCATGACTTTCCCTCATACATCTGTTTCACTGTAAAAAACAACCTGCATCCATTAAAGGGATGTCCATGAATGCAGGAAACAACCTTTACATACAATCTTTGGACCTAGTTTATGGTATTCATTTTTCGTAGACCACCCATTTCAGAATTAATGTAAAATTAATTTCTTCAGCTTTGTTTCCTTTACTAAGGTCCTCTCAGCTGTACACCTTAAACTAATCAAGCCATTTCTTCCATTTCTAATTTATTGGAAGATACTCAGATGCCCTGCTGAGTGGGTATCAAGACCAAAAGCCTGATCCATCACCTACAATTACTGTTAGATGTGACAGCTCAGTTATTGTAGATGATGGGTAGCCAATATAGTGAACATGCTTTCTGAAGTCCAAGGATTGTTGGTAGGAACTCTAATCTGTTGTGTGTTTTATAATTTGCGCTATATCCTAGGACTACAGTTTATGAGGGAGCTATATAATTAGACAATTTTAAAAGAAATTTGGAAACCGTGATATTTATGGCCTTCAAAATGGGATGTTGAATTTAACTTTAATTTTATACTGATTTTAACTTAAATGCTTTTAATCTTTTAAGCAATATCATTTTCTGTGAATTCTATGGAGTACTGTGTGAGGTACGATCGAAATAAAATATATTATTTCACTGAACATAAATTTGAAATATATTTAATTTAGCTACTTTGTTCCAACCCTGTTCTATTCTTATTTCTCATTGATAATTAAGAAAGCTTTGGTGAAACAGACTTCAAGAAGTTTTCAGATGAAACACGTGGTCCATTGAATTTTACAGTTTATACAAATTTAACCCTGGCAGGAAAACTGATAGTATCAAGAAGAAGAATCTGCAATCATTTGGCTTCTCTATAATGATGTTATTTGTCTGCTCTAACCAGTGTATGAAATTATATCTATATTTATATAGGTCCAGATATTGGCAATCTTACTTTCAGTAACTCTGCGAAGACAAGTGAAAGGAAGTGAAATATTGGCTTCATTTAATACAACGGCAAGACTCCTAGATTCAGCAGAGCCAGGATTTCATTCTACATTTCCAACTTTTATATCCTCTTCACTGTGAGTATAGAGAACATCCATGAAATCATAGCAGTTTTGTCCTCCTCTCTCACATTCACACTCACCATGTGCCCCAGAAGAACATGAATGAACCTAGGAACTAATCACATCTGCTCTGTTGCCATATAATGATGAGACTTAGTGAATCTACAGCCTGACTTTGGGAACTTTTACTCACACATATACTTCTAATACACTGAAGGGGAATACTAAACAGATAAATTGACAGCAGCTGAGTTTCAGATGTTCAGTTGTATAATCAACACAGAGCAAGCACAAACTACTACATGTGATAGAGATCCACACCCAAATATGGGTTACATAATTTTGCACAAATGTCAAAAAATATAGCCTTTAGATATGTAAGAGGCAACCGACCACTTACAGTAATGCATTTATGGATTTTGTTACTGTCATGTGGATTACAAATTTTCAGAAAAAGTATGCACAACCATGTCAATTTTTTTACATATCGCAATTTTAGAAAGTAAATAGATTTACTTTTGAGTATTATGATACTGTACAAAGAATTGCAATTGACACAAGAGGTTTAAGTATTCATTATTTCAATAAATTCTTCCAGTAAAATTAACCCGTAAGTACAAGGCAAGGATTTCAAAGCCACCTCAAGGATTTGAGATGCCTAAATTTAAATTAATAAGAACTATTTATTGAGATCTGTCAGGGACCTATGAAAATTGTACTTGAGAATTTCTCATCTTCAGTTCTCCCATACTGTTTAAGCACATGTATAACCAATAAGCAATGGAGTACAATACTATTGTAATTAAACACCACTGAAAACCAGTTTAGCAGAGGAGAAAAAAAATGTAGGGTACCAACTGTTATACTCTGAAGACAAAATAAAGTGCTATGGAATCTAAAGTAATGCTAAAATGTCAGAATCTCAATTTCACATCCCATTTTAGGCAATATTTCCAGCATCGCTATGCTCGTTATATTACTGATCCACAGCCTAATCCATAGTCTCATGGAATGCAGTTAATGCAAAGAACTCAGGGGTACCAGTACTATGCACTGCTGAGTGCCTGCAGTGCAAAGCTGAGCACTCAGTTCCTATGGAACTGCATCAGACAGTTCTCATCTGGCCAGAGAAACTGGGATAAAGATGACTAGTACACACCCTACTGAATTACCAACAACAGCACATCTCCAGCATGTTAGGTTTATATTGTCATTTTCCCATCCAAGTATTCTTGATGGCATAAAATCAATTGAAATGTTTGATAAAATTTTGCTAGTTTCTTTCTTTGATTTTATACTTTAATTTTTTCCAGTATAGATATCTATTCCTACAACACTGGTAAATTTTCTACACTGATGATTTTTTCCATTTACATCTTTCCAGCTTTTTTGAGACCTATTATCTTCTGATTGGTAATTAAGACCATAAGATGTCTGAAGTTCTATCATTTCACAGACCATCACTAGAGGTAAATGTTGTCAAATAATTGGCTATATGCAGGAATTCTATGTATGCACATCAAAAGACATATTCATCAGTGGAAGCTATGTCATAAAACCATTAGTTGCCATACATTATGGTAACCAATCTTTGTTAGAGTCATTTTACCTATTTTACAGGCATTTTAATATAAAAACCATAATTTTAGATTCAACAGAAAAATGGAAAGATTTTTCTATTAATATATGTGTATACACAAGCAAGAAAAACTGTTTGTTTAAATAACTGATCAGAGAAGAGTTTATTTAATGTCCTCAATATGCTATTTTCTTTCAGCTTTCCTGAACATCGAGGAGGTTGAAATCTGTCTTTCTTCTATTTTCTATATTATTATTTGAAGTAAGTAGGTTATACCGGCCAAAAGATCTCCTTTGCCGAAGTCTGAAACCCATTCCACATATAATGTTTGGCACTTATGGAAATGATATTATCTGTGGGATGTCCTTTCCTGCTCTCTTACTCAGCTTTATACTGGTGTGGCCTTGCAGGATCTTTTGTTTGTTTATTTGAAGTACTGAAAGGAATTAATGACGGATGAACAGAAGCATATGCTTTGGGAAACTTAATTCATTGGGCATCTGTTAGTCATGCTTGGCAACGTGTTATTCATTAAGAGATCCATATTAGTGTCACTAGAAACCTATGCCTAACTCTTGCTTTTTCTCCCCAGGCACCAGTATCCGGATCCTAGTTGTCAGCTGAAAGTGAGAATTGTAAGAGTCCCCACAAATTAATAGATTAATTTGATTGATCTGTCCAAACTTTTCTTACATGGAATGAAATCTCATAGGACCAAATGATCTTCAAAGAAATGGCTGAGTGTTGGTAGTCTTCCTGTTCCACACTCCCAAGTCAAAGGCTAATCTAAAATCATAAGCCCAGCACATCTCTCTCAGGTCTCCTCCTAAAATTCCGGGGTCATACATGGAGAAGACCAACTGAAGATTTCATTGTCAACCTCCCAAACTTAGATACGAGAGCAAAATTATTTGACTAAGGAGGATACAACTCAAGTCTCTGAAAGAATCAGTAGTTAGTGGTAACATGAAGAGGAGTTGGCATATGAAGTCAAGGTTCTGACCATCCTGACACAATCCACTGATGGAATACCAGCCCAACAAGAAAAATGTGGGATGTAGTGAACACTATGTGCCTAAGGTTTGATACTTTCAAGTTGGAGAAAGTATCAATTCCCAATATCCAAAAGAATAACTTTTAACAGTCAGGAAATTGACTTCTCCAAGTTAGGTGTATTTTATAAGCACAGCTCACCACTGGAAGTGTCCTCCTTGCACATTAATATACTCACAATTTTAGAAGAAGTGTCACTGGTACTTTAAAAGAGGCCTAAGGAAGTTGGGTGTCCAATTTCAGTTGAAAGCTAATGTGAGTTGGGTGCCTAAGTCTGAAATCTTTAGAAGTCCAAAGCTCAAACTATATTTCTGTTTGGAGATACCTTCTTTCTTTAATGTATACAAGGCATTCCTGGTTAAGAACTAATAAATAAATAGCTTAAAAACCTCCTGTAGTATGTTCAGTCCTGTTTGTCTATATAAAACATTTTTCAATATAAACGGGCAAACTTTGCCTTTTGTAACACTGTGCAATGAAAAAATAGAATTTTGCATTTTATCTTTGCCATATTAAGCCCCAAAATGATAGCTTCAGAGTTAGTGATAAGTTAGTGGTGGTGGTGAGGGTTTGGGGGGGATGTTGCCAAAGTTATTTTCATGAAAATATGGGTTTCATCACAAATGACATTTTTCATGTTCTTAATTTACATTCAGAAAGTCTAAAATAAGAATGTAAAAATTGTTTAGACAAATTGTTTTTTGACTGAAACAAGGAAAAAAGTGAAATGAATTCTAACTTCAGAGTTTATTAGTTCACTCAGACCTACTACTAGTTCATCCATTCTCTTGGACAAAGAACATTTGTAGAAGATAATGCTGCCCACTTCTTCTTTAACATGGCACTTGAAAGTAAGATCTGGTAATCATGGCATACCGCTGTAGTCAGTGCTGCAAGATATTTACATGTCAGACGTACTCAAGAGTCAAATGTCCCTTCATGCTTCATCCACTATTCCAGAAGACACGCATCCATACTGGTGATGGGTTCAATTCGATAATAATACAGAGCAGTACAGACCAACACTTGTCTATTTTCATTATCTGATCAGATACCACCAGCAAAAGGGCGACTTTCTTTTTTGGTGGTTCAGTTTCTATAGTTGCTGCATCAGTATGTTACTCCTTTAAGGCTTTTGAAAGTATACTCCACACTTCACCCCCCTCAGATTTTGAAAGGCACTTCAGATTCTTATACCTTGGTGAAGTGCTATACTTATCTTTAGAAATTTCACAGTGGCACTTTCTTAGCATTTTTGCAGTGATGGTGTGCTTACAATAAACAGCATGTGCTGGGCCATCGTCCAGGTCTACTATAACATGAAATATATGGTAGAATCTGAGCAAAACAGAGCAGGAGATATACAGTTCTCCCCCAAAGAGTTCAGTCACAAATTTCATTAGCACATTATTTTTTAATGAGTGTCATCAGCATGAAAGCATGTCCTTAGGAATGGTGGTTGAAGCATGAAGGGCATATGAATGTTCAGCACATATTTCTTGCAGTGCTATCTACAAAAGTGCTATGTGAACACCTGTTCTTATTTTAATGTAACATTTTAAATAAGAAGCAAACAGCATTATCTCCTGCAAATATATACTAACTTGCTTCTCTTAACTGGCTGAACAAGAAGAAAGACTGAGTGGAGTTGGAGACCTTATTTTGTTTGAGTGCAGTTGTTTAACAAAACTAAAAATCTACATTTGTGAGTTTCACTTTCAAGGTTAAGGGAGTACTTGTATGAGCTGAGTTGAAAAATATTTATTTTGTTGATTTTAACAATGCAAAATATTTGCAATAAAAATAATGCTATGAAGTCAGCACAGTACATTCTGTATTCTGTATTGTAATTGAAATCACTATATTTTGAAAATGTAGAAAAAACAAGATATTCTATACATTTCAGTTAGTATTTTATTATTCAACAGTGCGATCAAAACTAATTAATCACAATTATTTTTAAACTGTGATTAATTTGAGTTAATTGCATGACTTAACAGTGATTAACTGACAGCCCTATTAAATGAATTCTCCTTTTTCCTTATTAACTTCATACCATAAATTTAGTATACAGAAAAAAAGGCCAGCTAGTGTGACTGTTCTGCACCTTAAGTGGAAGTAGAGGGTTTTAGCTGCCTGGCTAAATGAGAGGAACAGTGTTACAGTCTGGCGTGTGTATGAAAATATACATTTAAAAGAGTCACCTAGGATTGTAGAGTTTAAAAGGAGTACCTCTGCACCTTTTACAGTCAGCTACTGAGGTGAGCAGGCAGCCAAGCTAATGGCTGACACCTCCTTGTGGCAGATATCCAGTGCAGGTATTCCATAAGAAAAAATATACAGTGACCAGACACATGGCTTAGAAAAGGACTCAAAAAGAGATGTTCTGTAAAGGAACAAATTAGTGGTATTTGGTGACTCCTATGCCTTGTAAGATAGGGAGTCAACTCTCCTTCCCTCCCCCCCTCATTCTTATAGACCACCTTAACATTCCTCTGAGTGCGGTGAATGGCAAAGTTCTTGCAATGAATTTACTGGAGTGTCCTGGATGGAGAAAGAAGGGGAGCTGGTGGAAGCTGGTGGGTATGGTAAAGTCCCAGCTAATGTATTGCTGAAGCAACTTTGATGGAAAAAAAGAATGGTGCTGGTAAAAGCCCTTCAGATAATTACAGAATAAACATGGGGGCTATGCCTACACTGGCACCCTTTTCCGGAAATGCTTAGAACGGAACAGTTTTCCGTTATAAATATTTCTGGAAAAAGTGCATCTACATTGGCAGGATGCTTTTCCGGAAAAGCACTTTTCCGGAAAAGCGTCCGTGGCCAATCTAGACGGGCTTTTTTCCGGAAAAGCACCAATCGTCATTTTCGCGATCAGGGCTTTTTGCAGAAAAGACTACTGTGCTGTCTACACTGGCCCTTTTCTGGAATAGTTTTTCCAGAAAAGGACTTTTGCCCGAATGGGAGCAGCATATTTTTTCCGGAAAAACACTGACAATTTTACAGTAGATTGTCATTGCTTTTCTGGAAAAGCAAGCGGCCAGTGTAGACAGCTGGCAAGTTATTCCGGAAAAGCGGCTGCTTTTCCGGAATAAGTGGCCCAGTAAAGACACAGCCAGGGTTACTTGAGCTTTATGTTTATCTGCTGGGCAGTTCCACACATCTAAAAATAAAGTTGTGGCTGATTAAACCCCTGTCAAAAGTCTCCTGTTCTTCTGTTGGTATAGATAGACAATATAGATAGATTAGTCAAAGTGCTTAAAAGGGGTTCGAGAGTTTCTGGGCTATCCCTCAGGCACCCTATTGTTTTTGCTTCCATTCTGCTTTCTCTGCCTCACCTTGCTCAGCCAATGTATCTCCTATTGCAATCTCATCATTAGCCTCTTTTGGGAGTTTGTCCAATTTTCTATATATTCATACAACTATAAATGTTTTCATAATAGCTAAGTTTTCACAATTGTCCATTGATTCTTGTTTTATACAGTGAACAAGTCAGAATAATCAATATCTATCTCTATTGGAGTACTCTAATTTATTTGGAGATAAAAGGCCAGCTCTTCTACTCATGGATGCAGTTGATTTACTCCTACGGAGGATCTGGCCCATCTAATACAAAAGTACATATGCCCAGAGCTAAACAATTATCCAAGATTTGTACAGAGATTGTCTGTGGGAAATAAGGGTGGAAAAAATTGTCTGAGGCCTCAGTAGCAGCAGAGCTCGACAGTGGATTGGGCAGCAGCTTTGGGGCTACAATATCTTCCTTATATTCACGCACTCATGCAGGGGATGGAAAGAACAGCCAATAAATCTAAATAATCACAGATGTACCACCTCTGCCTTCACATCCCCTTTGTGCATCAGCAAAGAAGGCATTCCTAGGGAGCACAGCTCTTTGGCACAAAACCACACAGACCTCCTAAACAGACTCTGAAATTAAATCCTGATACTTTCTCTTCACTGCCTGCCTTCCCACTTCAAGAAACCACACTCTAGTTCCACTGAGTTCAGGGTCACTAATAGGTGTGTGTGTGCGGGGGGAGGGTGGCATTTAAAACATTCCTACCTCAGGGGGGACATTCTACTTTAAACAGTAAGCACAAGGTTTTGGGTGATTTCTTTTAACAAGGAACATTGGGAGCCAGAGATCATAGGCTTGGGGAAATGACCAACTGGGGAAAGAAGCAGAGGTCTGAAGTCACAACACTTTCTACAGAACTTTCCTAAAAAGAGAGAAAACAAAGAAAAAACAAAAGGAAAGAGGTAAAAATCTATGAGAAAGATTTTATAAGGAGCATGAAAATTAATTTAAAATTTAGCCCTTTTTATCCTTTTCAGCTATAATGTTCATGTATGTACTATGCTGACATACCACAATATACTAAAGGAGCATAGAATCAACCATAACAGAAGTTGTTGGTTTTTTCCCTTTAGTAAATGGCTACTTCCACGTGGGTCTTAAATATAAAAGTTAACTTAAAATCTTTTAAAGAAGTGTTGTATTTCTCACCTGTCCTGCTTTTGCATTCATCACATACTCCTGAAACACATTCAATTTTTCAAAATATTTGCAGACTACTAGAGAAATTCTTTGACAGCTTCTTCTATGTTCTTCTCCTGTCCTCCTACTCATTCACTACAGTAACATACTGACTAAGATGTTCTAAGGAAACCAAGAAAGTTCCAAGGAAATTTCAATACAGAGGTAGGTGAAAAAACATACCCAGGGAAGGAAGGTGATATTTTGCTGGTGATTTGATGATCTTACCTACATTCTACAAGTTGGACCTCCTCGGTCTGGAACTGTCGGAACCTGACTGGTCTCAAATGAGAGAATTTGCCGGACCAGGGGAGGTCCCCTGCCACCATAGAATCATAGAGCTGGAAAAGACCTCAGAAGATCATCAAGTCCTTCCCCCCGCTCTAGGCAGGACCAATCCCAACTAAATCAACCCGGCCAGGGCTTTGTCAAGCCGAGACTTAAACACCTCTAGGGATGGAGACTCCACTACTTCCCTAGGTAACCCATTCCAGTGCTTCACCACACTCCTAGTGAAAAAGTTTTTCCTAATATCCAACCTGGACCTCTCCCACCACAACTTGAGACCATTGCTCCTTGTTCTGCCATCTATCACCACTGAGAACAGCCTTTGGAACCTCCCTTCAGGAAGTTGAAGGCTGCTATCAAATCCCACCTCACTCTTTGCTTCTGCAGACTAAACAGACCCAACTCCCTCAGCCTCTCCTCATAGGTCATATGCTCCAACCCCCTAATCATTTTGGTTGCCCTCCACTGTACCCTCTCCAATGTGTCCACATCCTTTTTGTAGTGGGGGGTCCAGAACTGGACACAATACTCCACATGTGGCCTCACCAGAGCCAAATAAAGGGGAACAATGACATCTCTGGATCTGCTGGCAATGCTTCTCTTAATGCAACCTAATATGCCATTAGCCTTCTTGGCTACAAGGGCACGCTGTTGACTCATATCCAGCTTCTCATCCATTGTAACTCACAGGTTCTTTTCTGCAGTACTACTTAGCTGGTTGGTCCCCAGCCTGTAACAATGTTTGGGATTCTTCCGTCCCAAGCGCAGGACTCTGCACTTGTCCTTGTTGAATCTCACCCTGCTTTGCTTCCCCTCCTCCCAACCTGGCTGGTTAGCTTGCCCAGCTGCTGCTGGCTCCCTGAGTTAACAGAGTTCCTGATTCCAGACACAGGGCACCAGCTCCACACACCCGGGGGTATCTGTGGGACTCCGGCCCCAGCACTGCACTCCAGGGTGTTGCTGCAGGGCTCCAACCCCAAAGCTCCTGTGGGGCTCCAGCCCTCCAATTGGCTACTATAGATATTTAGTATATAAGAACAACCCAGGAAATTATAGACCGGTCAGTTTAACGTCTGTCCCAGGGAAGATAATGGAGCAGGTAATTAAGGAAATCGTATGCAAACACTTGGAAAGTAATAAAGTGATAGGGAATAGCCAGCATGGGTTTGTGAAGAACAAGTCATGCCAAACTAATCTGATAGCTTTCTTTGATAAGATAACGAGCCTTGTGGATAAGGGAGAAGCGGTGGATGTCATATACCTAGACTTTAGTAAGGCATTTGATACGGTCTCGCATGATATTCTTATTGATAAACTAGGCAAATATAACTTAGATAGGGCCACAATAAGGTGGGTGCATAATTGGCTGGATAACCGTAGTCAGAGAGTTGTTGTTAACGGTTCTAAATCCTGCTGGAAAGGGATAACAAGTGGAGTTCCTCAAGGGTCTGTTTTGGGACCCGTACTATTCAATATCTTCATCAATGATGTAGATATTGGGATAGAGAGTACTCTTATTAAGTTTGCAGATGATACCAAACTGGGTGGGGTTGCGACTTCTTTGGAGGATAGGGACATAATTCAAAATGACCTTAGCAAGTTAGAGAAATGGTCAGAGGTAAACAGGATGAGGTTTAATAAAGAGAAATGCAAAGTGCTCCACTTAGGAAGGAACAATCAGTTCCATACATACAAGATGGGAAGCGACTGTCTAGGAAGGAGCATGGCGGAAAGGGATCTAGGGGTCATAGTGGACCACAAGTTGAATATGAGTCAACAGTGTGATGCTGTTGCAAAAAAAGCAAATATGATTCTAGGTTGTATCAACAGGTGTGTTGTAAGCAAAACTCGTGAAGTCATTCTGCCGCTCTACTCTGCACTAGTTAGGCCTCAGCTGGAGTACTGTGTCCAGTTCTGGGCGCCACATTTCAAGAAAGATGTGGAGAAATTGGAAAGGGTACAGAGAAGAGCGACAAGAATGATTAAAGGTCTAGAGAACATGACCTATGAAGCCAGGCTTCATGAACTGGGCTTGTTTAGTTTGGAAAAAAGAAGATTAAGGGGGGACATGATAGCGGTTTTCAAATATCTAAAAGGGTGTCACAAGGAGGAAGGCGAAAATTTGTTCCTCTTGGTTTCTGAGGACAGGACAAGGAGTAATGGGCTTAAAGTGCAGCAGGGGAGGTTTAGATTGGACATTAGGAAAAAATTCCTAACTGTCAGGGTGGTCAAATATTGGAATAAATTGCCAAGGGAGGTGGTGGAATCTCCCTCTCTGGAGATATTTAAGAACAGGTTAGATAGACATCTGTCAGGGATGGTGTAGGTGGAGCTTGGTCCTGCCTTGAGGGCGGGGGGCTGGACTCGATGACCTCTCGAGGTCCCTTCCAGTCCTATTATTCTATGATTCTATGATTAGCCCCGTGCTGCTATGGGGCTCAACTTCAGCCACATGCTCCCGGGGGCTGAAGCGGTGCCCTGGCCCCATGCTCAGGGAACTACTGTGGAGCTTTGGCCCAGGCACCACATTCTGAGAAGCTGCTAGGGGACTCTGGTCCTGCATTGCTATGGGGCTCCAACCGCAGCCTCAAGCTCCCGGGGGCTGCCATGGAGCTCTGGAGCTGCTGCAGGCCTCCTGCCCAGTGCCGATCTGTGCTGCCGGGGGACTCCTGCACAGTTCTGCATTACCATGGGCACCTGGAAGCTACCACAGGGCTCTGGCCCTAGTCTCATGCTGCTCCCAGCTGTGCTGCTGATCCTATTGCCCTGCCCCACTGGCCTTCCTCCCCTGATGCAGGAGCATCTGTGGTCTTGCCGGATAACAGAGGTTGCCAGACCAGAGAGTACCAGTCTTTGGAGGTACGATCTATATGATCATCACTGACAATAGAACTGTTGTAGCTGACCATATAGAAATTCTCTCATAAGTAATAATTTTGAAATGTCTAAATTGCTCAACATAAAATATAACTCTACATAATAATTTTCTCAAGATAATTTTTTCTAGGTACTAAACTTCAGTCGGTGGAGGCAAATAAGCAATAAATCTTTAAATATTTAGTCTCCCTTGGGATTAAATTTGGGATTTTTAGCCTTAACTATAATTTTACATAATTTGTTGAGATTGCATAAATGTATGCTATTATATATATATAAGTGGAATATATACCCAGCAATTTTCTGTTCTTACACATTTGCAATGGTGAAAACACCAGAAAATATTTCACTAGCAGGGTTAATTGTTCTATGTTTGTCTTTTTTTTTTTTTTTTTTTTTTTTTTAAAGACAGATATTTAAATCAAGTAAAATAGTTAAGGAAATCATGTTAGACGCACTGAACAATATATACTTTTTTGTAGGTTGCCCTTTAGAACAGATGGAGTTCTCGCTCTTTAAAAATTCTTAGTAATTACAAATGTCATTCATATAAATAAACTTTACAAATGATTTGAAAAATAAAAGATGGAGTTTCATGGAGAACATGAATAAATAATAGAAAAGGAGTCAGAGTGAGAGACAACAATTCAGTCTACGGTATGGTATATGTGATAGGAATGAATGTTTTCCCTACATGTGAGGTTCAGTTTGCATTGATTAATTTTTGTGTGTTTTAAAACTGTTGATTGTTCGCTATTAACAAAATAAGCAATATCCCTATTTATACAGTTGTGAATGACTGTTCTGTTTTTAAGTCTGTGGGTGGGCATGGGGGCATTAGCTGGCTGGCCAAAAGATGAAGGAAACTGTTTTATGGCTGGCGCGGGGGGGGGGGGGGGGAATGAAAATGGCAAAAAGTGACTAATGTTCTAGGAATTCAGGGTTTAAAAATGACAACTCTTCACCTGAGTCTTCCTTTTACATGCAGGGGGCTAAAGCAGGAGTCAATACAGCATTTCAGCAGGTCTTCAGCATTTCATGTGTGTCTAAGTGAAAGCAAAAGAGGAAAATTAAAGAAGGAGAGCAATTTCTCTCTTCCCAAGGATAAAGAGTAAAGTAGTCACTGGAGAGTAGCTCCAGGGGAAACAGTGCTGTGCTCTGGCTAGAGCCATTAGTGACTCACCTTTTAAGTTTTCCTTGCTAAAGGCAGGGGACATTCACCTCTCTATGTAAGTAAAAACAAACAAAAAGGACGGAATTTGCCTAGTTTGTCAGTTCTAAAGAAGATAGGAGCCTATTGTGTAGGTAGGTAGGGAGAGGGAACACAGCAAAATGCTCACCCCTTGTACAAAATGAGCTGTGATAATTGGGTTAAGGGAAATTTCAGGGTTTTTTTGCTTGGTGTGAGAAATTTTCACTTTCCCCTTTTCTGACAGGCTCAGCACTTGCAGTTGGAGAAGCAGGGTTATAGTAAGGTTCTAGCAATAGATTTGCTGCAGGGACTTGGATGGAAAAAGGAGGGTAACTTCTATAAGGCCTCAGGGTAATTACAGAATAAATATGGGTTATATTCACAGCACACTCAGATACTCAGATATCTAATAATAAAGTTGTGGCCTGATTAAACCCAAGTCAAAGGTCTCTCGTCCTTCTTTTGGTCTAGCCAGACAATGATTACATGGTGAACAAAAGTAGAGTATGAATATTAAAGCTGTCATTTATTGGCATGATAAATGAGATCACAGTATATATAAGAAAACTGCCTGTTAGTTCTGCATCCTGAACCTTAGATCCATACATATCCATCTGCTCCTTTGAAATGGAGGGCAGGGAGTAGAGAAAGAGAAACTGTGAACTGATATAAATTAATCCTGAGTTGTCATCCCCTAGCAATGCCCAATGAACTTAAACCATATGTTGATACCAAAGTAATGCCAAAATAATTAGAGGAGTCCCTGTGGTTAAATTGAAAGAAAATAGGATGCCAGTTTATTCACTCTGTACCTGAGATGTGTTGATAGTGCTAAAATGAAACACATTTTGAAATATTAACCAAAAAATGTAAAAGATTTTTAAACATGTCAAGTATCATATAAATCTCAATCACTGACAATGTGCTTAATTCCACACCAAATTCAATCATGCAGCCATAGACCAGGGTGTTGCTCTGTGACCTCTCTCCAGGCTCCCCTGCATGTGCTCTTTGAAATAAATATAATAGTGTAATAATATTACCAGGGGCATATAACTGACCTTGATGTTCTGCTTATTAGTTTGAAACATGTACAGGTGACAAGTAGGAGAACATAAGTTAATGAGTTCTCAGAGTTGCTATATTTAGGATTTGCTGTATTAGTAGGAAGCCTATTTGAAGTAGTTCTGCAAATGGCTGCATTTTAGTTACAATACTACAGACTGGTGTGGCCAATTTTACTGACCTTGTAAGCTGCATACTTAAACTGAGACATGGTTTGGCTATCCCTGGTCTAGGCCTAAAGGAATAACACCCTGGGTTGTAATTTTGCACAGTTATTAAGAGAGGGTACATTGAAGACCACAAAAGGACAGTAGACTGCAAAATTCCATGAAACTTTTTTTGTTGATTAGGTTGCTAGACAATGAGTAGGTGGTTAGATACCTGAGTATAGTTTGGAATAATTAAGAAAAGATTGATACAAATGCTTAATATTAATGATTATGGTTAATATGGAAACTCAGAATACCACAGCTGGAATTGGTAAGGCATTAACCTTATGATAATGAAAGTATCAGAACAAATATGGACATACATTTGAGACATCTGCATAACATAGGACATATAATACCATGCCTTGTTCCCTTTTCTTAGGCTTAGAACTGAAGCTAGATGGATTTGTGACCTTCTGAGGTTCTTCTCCTGTTCTTTCTTCATTCCTGTATCTTTCATGTCTTTTATGGAACAACTCAAAATAAACATTTGCACGGCCCTGTTGGATAGGTTGCTTATTTGGATAAATTCATGTTAATTATTATAGGTATTACAATTATCTGTTTTGTTTAAAAGGCTATAATTAAATCTATGCTACTCTTTTGCTTGTAACTTCAATCGCAGATAAAAAGAGTAACTGTCCTGTATAGTCCATTTTGAGAAAGAACCCGTGACTGATTATTAATAAGCAAATTGTATTATTTTAATGGACTACAAAGGTTTGGAGTCAATAGGGCTTGACAGTTCAGTGCCCTATTCCTACTTTGCTTTGACTTCTAACCTGATTAAAAAAAATTTTTTAATCACTTCCTTGTGACAAATGTATTAATACAGTCAATATGTGAAGTATGTAATAAAGCTGTTCTTGAATCCTGATAAATGATAATACTGAAACTTTAGCAATTTCCTGACAACATAAAATTGTAAAGAAGAACGAAGAACTATAATTGGCAAGGTGTTTTCTCTTCATTTATCATAGGGTTCTAGAAGTGTTGTACAGTTTTGAAATTCTAGTTTTGGTTTACAATGCGGTTTTCATAGAAGGATTTTCCTTTCCCACCTCTCCCTTCTGGAGGCTTACTCATGTTGTAGCAGCAGCACACAACCAAAGGCTCCTGCTGAAGCTTGCTGCAAATGTTCAGCTTTTACATTCTTACAGGGTAAGAAGCTTATTTATAAGTACTGTCATTCCCAGTATATACTAGTCAACCTCATGAAGCAACTTGTGTTTCCAAAATAAACTGCTGTGAAGAGCGTCTTACAGCACTTTTACATGTAGAAAATTCTCCAAGAAGCATGCTACTATTTGTAAGACATTAGAAATTAGTTAAATCAGTATTCCCTATTTCAAAATAAACATTTCTTGAGCCTTATATTTATAGCTTTGATATATATATATATATATATATTTCTACATATGGTACCATGGCTGTGCATCAGCTTGATTTGCAATACCTGTAAAAGAATAATGTGCCAAGGATTGAAAGAGCAATGGTATAATGGCCACTATTGGATAGCTATTGTTAATATTGTCTACAATTGACTTGATTTTTCAATACATTGGTCATTTGCATGGCTCTGGTGCTTAAAGTGGACTTAGTCGGCAACCACATGATTCCTCCAGAGTACGGTAATGTTTGGATGAGGTGCTGCTACATCACCTTCCACAGCTATCAGCATAGAAGATATAGCCAGGGTTCCTGTACATCTCTTTATGCCTTTAGAAAACACCATAATTAAAGAATGTATGATAGATAGATCAGTTCAGCAGTAGAGGTTTGCTTAAAGCCATATCAGATGGGCAGTAAGCACTTCCTTGATACTACTAAGGATGTAGGCAGTTACATATAGGGAGCTCTTTAGTCACAAACATGGAATATAAGATCAGCCGAAGCGATGGAAAATGTTTTTGGACATACTGTGCTAAACCTAATGGTCAAAAAATCCACAGACGTAAATAGGAGTCAAACAGGACGGACAGCCACAGTAAGACTAGGTAAAATATTTAAGGGATATAAAACAATCTTTAATATATGCAAAATTTATTCTTGGGGTGGGGGGCCCTGGGTCAGGACCTGAAGAGAGAGTGGGCCCAGGTCCCCCTCAAGCCCCTCGTTGCCCTGGAGGGGCGCAAACTTAAAGATGCAGAAGGGCAGTTGACCCCAGACTGCTTGGTGGCTGTGGCCACGGGACCCTGGTGGGACACAGACCCCTGTGACATGGAGCAATAGTAATAGTACACTTTTCTTCACAAATTAATTGCTAAGTCTGTACTTAATCTGATAGTAGTTCCAAGTCAGAAGTTTCTGCTTCTTTTTTTCCCCCCTTTGGGGCACTTTTGGAGTTAGATATCAACAGCATGCTAACCCAACTCAATCTCTCTGCCCATTAATGCAGAGAACAAAACAAAAAAAGCCTCATTTTTTTTGGCTCTTTGTAAATGACTAGCACCAATAGATTTGGACAACCCTGATTTGCTTCCTTACTCTACTGAAGATTACCCATGAGACCTTGGGAGTGTCATTTAGGTTTTTGTGTGTGTTAATTGCCCATTTGTAAAAGGATATGAACAGTACTTCCTTTCAAATTTGTGAGAACAGACACATTAAGGATTGTGAGGCACTCAGACATTACAATAATGACGTCCATATAACTCTCTAAAGATAGGAAAACCAACTCACCATGATTTGCTATAAATGAACTCTTCTCCCAAACTAGAACCATCTCCTTTGTTCAATAATTAAACATTAAACCATGCTTTGATTTACTGAGTTTTTACCAGCTGTCTGTACTTAAAATACTCCTACCCAGTCTCATAGACTTAAAGGTCAGAAGGGACCATTTTGATCATCTAGTCTGACCCCCTGCACAATGCAGGCCACAGAATCTCACTCATCCACTGCTAGAATAATCCTCTCACCTATATCTCAGATATCGAAGTCCTGGAAATGATGGTTCAAAGGTCACAAGATGCAGAGAATCCTCCCGCTAGTGACCTGTGCCCCATGCTACAGAGGAAGGTGAAAAACCTCCAGGGCCTCCAGTTGTCATGATCTTGACTTTTCCTCATGTATACAATGTTCAATTTTGACTGATTGTTCAGCAATTCACTTTGGTCAACCACAACCAGAAGCGACATATTTTGAGGATTTTTTTGCATGCAAATGTCAATATTAGGAAAATTATACACTCCCAGCTGCACGGGGCTTAACCCTGTATCTATTTGGCAGGCACTAATCCATTCTTACCTCAGCATCCCATTTATAAATTATAGTGATAAGAGTTCATAGAAAAATGTCCTTCAAAAGCTATTTTCCAAAAAAAGGGGGGGAAGAGTTAACCAAACAAATATTTTTCACTGTTTTTTTTTTCTGGATCTTATTTTTAATCCACATAATTTTGGCTAAAGTATTTCTCTTTCCAGACATTTTTGGTTTTCAATTTTTCTGCCAAAAACTATAAAATGTCTGTGGATACGTCTAAAAACAAAAGGTTTTCCCCTCCATTTTCATAAATTAATGTAGGGAAAAATCTCATGGTCATAAAATGCTAGAACTGGAAGGGACCATGCACCATCATTTCAGATGAGTGTTGGTTATGAAGAGACTCGTTAGTACTTCATATTAAACATCCCTCAAACTATTTCAAATATGAAAGCTCAGATATTAAAAATGTGTTCTTCATCCACTGAGAACAGTCAGAGCTACTTTTGAAAATCTGTCCCTGAATATCCACGTGGCACACTTTTTTAAAAATCTGATTCTTATTAAGGAAATCATGCTGGAGCGATTTTTTCATGTGCTATAACTTATCTTAATAGAATCTGGGCCTCATACTGGAGTGCTGAGAAAAGAGGAGAAAGAGAGAATACATCTGTGAAAAGGGGAAAGGAATGAGTTTAAAGAAAAGAATGGCATGCTTAAATATAAACATACTATAAACTATTCCTCATTTTTCTCTGCACCTTTGTGGGCTTATTCTATGCTGTTCAAAACATGATGTTGTAGAAACAGGATCCATGGAATCTTTTCTATCCATTTGCTTTTAATAGAAAGAGTAATTTTCTCAGGTGGACACTGAGTAGTTGCAATTACAACATATTGTGCTAGGGAAATTCTTTTAGGACACTAATGGCAAAGGACACGATAAGCAACAGTAACACAGCACGTTTCTCAAACCTGATATTGGCTGCACTGCAGCAAACCCAGAAGTGTAGTATATAGTATTTTTATACTGCAATCTTGTTTTTTTTTTAAACTTTCAACCTGCTGGCTGAGTATACAGAAAAGCGAGAAAGATGTTCAATCTCAGGTCACTGAAATGAGAGCCCTTTTCTTTGGCAAAATCCATTTAAGCACCAAAACACCACTTACAGATTAAGCGTCTTTTTGAAAGAGCGAGTCCCTTGAATAAAGTGACTATAATAACAAATATCAAATATTAGGGGGTGTCAAAAAACAAAAATTCCATTTCCTGAAAGCTTGAAATGTCAATATTTTTGCTCCTTTGTAGAATGAAACTAAGCACTTGTGAAATTTGTCATGAAACAATTAGAAAAATCTAATGGCTACTTTGGAGTTCAGTAGTTAGTCCTTGCTTGATTTGGAACTGGGACTTGAGTCTCGGATCCTATAAGTTGGCTACCCTGGAATACGGCTGGCTCTCTCTGGCTCGCCGCCTCGCTCGCCAATCAAACAAAAAAAGATTGGTATAGAGCAGATCAGGAAGATTTCAACAAAGATATAATGTTTAAAGACTACTCAGTGAAAGCTTTTGTAATAAACAAAACAAATCTGTGTGTTTGCTACTTCAGTATTCCATGAGAAACCTCCCACCAGCATGGAAGGGGTTAAAACACCTTTAGACCGAGATAGTCCCATCCCATTATATCTGCTACCAATGCCAGGGTTGGAGAAAGAGAAAAAGGAGGCAGTAAGGTTCAGTTTGAGTCTGCTTGGCAAAGAGGCAGGAGCTAGATACCTCCCTACCTGAAGGAAGGATCACTAGCCTGCCAGCTAAGGCTGCCCCACCAGGAAACAAGCACCAAGAGACAAAAGACAGAGTCCCAGGAACACCTAGGTCATTCTGGGGAATTAAACCAATCTAAGTCCCATGCACCTTCTTGGGATGATGTCTTGCCCACTGTTTGTTCTGCTGATTCCACTGCCTTCAGGATCTTGGACCTGCATCTCTACTGGACTATGGTGTCCGCTTCAGGGTCTGGCCCACAAGTTGTGCACCGACTCTCCCCTTCCCCAATCCTGTGGGCAGAGCCAGCTTTAGGCCAACTCACCCGATTCCCCCAAATTGGGCCCCGTGCCTAAAAGGGCCCCACATCATAAAGCTAGAGAGCCCCACGTCCTAAACCTGTGCCGGGCGCATTGTGGGAAGGGGTGTCGGCCCCAGAGGAGGAGCACGGTGGCTTTTGTGCACTGCAGGAGAGGGAGTCAGCCCGTGAGTGTGGCTGGAAGGGGGGCGGGGACTGTGCCCTGTAAAAGGGTTGTGAGTTGTTTTTGTATGATGGACTGTTTTTTTTTTTTTTTTTTTGCGCTTAACCAAAATTTTGGTTCGAATTGGGTCCCGCACTTTCTAAAGCCGGCCCTGCCCATGGGGAAAAACCAGTAGCCCTTTAGTTCCCTGCTGCAGAGGCAGACTACAGCTCATGGTCTAGCTTATTTCTCAGGGGCAAAGTACAGTCCTTTTCTGCCCAGTTCCTTTAGCAGCCAGTGGAGCAAAAGGATGAAAGGACCAGACCCACCCATTACTCTGGGCCCTGACCCAGCAACTCTTAACAGGGAGCTCCCTAGTCACTCCTCCACTTTTCTACCTGACATTTTTCTGACATTGGTGCTCCCTAAGACAGTCCTTCTCCCTATTGCTTCATGGAGCATCTACTATCTGCTCTGCTGAGCAATCTCCCTCCCCAGGCTACTTTGGCAAGCCTTCTCCAGATTGGCTCCCAACAAGCCCTTGTTTGATTGGCTAGGGTTCTATTCTACCTCTCTGGCCTGCTTTAGCCCCTGCAGGCGAAAGTGCAACAGCCACCTCACTTCAGGAGACAGTGGAGGCTCATACCCCACTCAACTTACAGCTGACCAGTCTGGAACACCAGAGACAATAACAGGACATCACTCAGATGTGTGAGAGGGCACTGCTAGCGGCAAGCCATCATAGGAATTGGACTATCAGGGGCTACAATCCTAATAGAAGGAACAACACTAGAAAGTGGTCCAGGACAGTAGACAGAGTCCTCACTGGGAGCTGAACTGGGATCCAATGGAGTGGGATGGCCTAGATCCCCCTCTCTCAACCACAGAAGCAGAAGACAGCAAAAGACAGAAAGTCAAGCACTCCAACTACTAGCCAGCTGGACATCCAAAATTTCAATTACAATAGTCTGGAACCTTCAGTTTCTTGCTTCATTAAATTGCAAGCCTAGAAATCTGCATCAGGCATTAGTAGTTTGTCATTTACCAGTTTCACAAGTTTCTTCTAACTGATTTATCATATCAGTGATACTGTCAAGACCCAGGGTAAGTAAAACAAGATATCAGGATTGTGGTGATAAGTCAATACCTAAAATTGAGTGTAGGAGATTTGGACTGAAAGGGGTAGGCAGCTTCCCTGTAATCAAAACAATTTCCTAGACTGAAAGCTAAGTAGGGCTAAGCAAGAGAGCTGTAAATTAGAAAGAAAAATAGAGATGCTCCCGAAAGAGACAGAGAAAGAAAGAAGCGACTAGTATGCAAGAAAAATCAGTAACACATATGTGTAGAAAGAAGGGTAAAAAACACAAATTTGAGATGTAGAAGGAAGATAATTTAGGATGTTACTAGAAAGTAACAAGAAGAATCAAGTCAAAACTTAGTGAAATAAAGGCAAGAGTACACCAAAATATTAAGATACCTCCGTTCTGAAGAATGAGCTGTACCACGTAAGGAAGCAACAAAGAACTGAAAGGCTTGTTGTCACTTGTAATCACAGTGATATGGTTGGCTAAAATGAATAACTGAAATGTCAGTAGAGAAAAAGAGAATGAGAAAGAGAAACAGTGAAAAGAGGGAGTGACTTGGTGTCTGTATATTAACTAAATATTCATCAGGTACAGGTGAAAAAATAAAAATGTTGTAAATATGTAACTGAACTTAAGGAAGTGAAGAAAGGCAGGTAGCTTTGGTAAGGATAATTTAGACACACAAGTTTAGAAATTAGATTCAAATCCTATTCCGTACAGCTAACTCACCCACAGTACTTGGAATAAGGTACACAAATCTTTCTTGAAAAGCCAAATACAAAGCAATTAACATCTCTTGAACTTTGTAAATGAAAGTATTTTGCTAGAACTACTAAAGGAAGCAAATAGTGATTTTACCAGAACAAAGACACCTAAGGACTTGTCTATACTATCACAGCAAATTATCCAAATTGACCCAAATTATGCTACATCAGTTATATGAATAGTGTAACCGAAGTTGATCTAGCTTAGGTCAATTTACCACTCTTTCTACACTGTACTGGCTCAATGGAAAACTATCCCCCAACAGCTACCCTTACTTTTTCAGGGAGCTAGAGTGCTAGAGTTGACAGGAGAACACTCTGCGACTGATTTAGTTGGTATTCAATAGCCCCACTATATCAACATGGCTGCATCAATTTCAACAGTGTCAATCTATTGGTAAGTATAACATGGCCATAGCACACAGATAGCTGAAGTCCTGAAACAATCTACATCTTTACTAGATAACTTTCTATCAGATTAATCTGGTTAATAGTTTATAGAATGACTCACCAGCATCAACATTTTCATCATTTCATATTTTAGAGTGTGCTCCCATATCAGCCTGAGTGCATTGAACTACTAGTGATAGCAATAGGAATAGTGGGATCTCAGAAGCTCTTAGGAAGTATTCAATACACTATAGATATTTTAGCAAAACAAAACAAAAAACCCTACAAGGATTTCTCAAATTGTGACTCCATATGTAAGACATCCCATGAGATATCAGTATCCCTAAAGCACCTGCAGGATAGTAGGAACAAGCCTTTTACCTACACAAGGCTGCACAATTTAGCACCATAGAGGACATAGACCCAAAACACAAATACAGCACAAGCACAATTGAGGATGACAAGCAGCTTGATGAGACTTCTGTATTTCTCTTTATGTATTCCTCAGAAGAGTGTGCTGTCAGAGTATTTATTTTAAATGTAAATAACAAGAGCATTGTTGTGCTGGAGTGGATCAGATAAAAACATATCCTAAGGAATAGATGTGCGTGGTTTTTTAAAATACAAGCTGTCCAAAATATGGGGGAGAGGAAAAGAGTGTTCATGTGAAAATATTATTGATAAGGAACTTCCGCACACCCAGTGATACTCAGAGATAAAAATACTTTTTCCAAATGGTTATGTGTCTTGGCAAAACTGCAGTTGCTGTTATAAAATTAACATGCATAATGCTGTCAATTATTCCAAAAAGAATTACTTCCAAGGAGCAATATTGCCAGAAAAAATATAAAGGGTATAAAATATAATTTACAATAATAGTTATAGGTCAGATCTCAGATAACCTGTTTAAAAAAAAAAGTGATGTTGAAATGTTGATCTGCAAGGGTATGTCTACACTTGCACTCCCTTTCGAGAGAGGGATGCAAATGAAGACATTCGATATTACAAATGAAGCCGGGATTTAAATATCCCATGCTTCATTTGGATATTCGTATTATGGAGCTATTTCAAAATAGTGCTATTTCAAAATAACTGATGCTGTTAAGATGTGATATTTCAAGAGAAAACCCTTCTCTCGAAATAACCCTTATTCTTCATACAATGAGGTTTACACTAGTTATTTCGAGAGAAGGGTTTTCTCTTGACATAACAGCCTTAACAGCATCTGTTATTTCGAAATAGCACCATAACACAAATATGCGAATGAAGCACAGGATATTAAATACCGGCTTCATTTGCAATTTCAAATGTCTTCATATGCATCCCTCACTCAAAAGAGGGTGCAAGTATAGACATACCCCCTGATATTTCTGTATTCCAGATGAGTGCTATTGTCAGTTGTAAAATACTTTCAAATTTGGAATAAACATGTCTCCGCAAATGCACACTGTTTTTGCTAAAATGGAACATTTATAGCCACAGACATCTCAGATTTGATTTCCTTGTCCTGATACTGTTAGAATTCAGATAAAGTTGTTTCTTCGGTGATTTGAAGCAAGGCATATCAAGACAACTGCAGATGTTTAAATACAGCTCCAGATCTGAGGCTAGATAATATACTAAATAATATACTAGATAATATACTAAACTCAGGTTGAACCTCCCTGGTCCTACGCCCTTGGGAGCTGACCAGTTCCAGATGAGGGATTTTGACAGACCAGAGGAAGTCATATCCGGCTTTCCTGCTACCATCTCCCTGGACCAGCTGCCAGCCTCCTGTCCAGCTTCCTTTACCACCAGCCTTGCTGCCCTGCTGGACCCCTCTACCTCCTTCACTGCTATGCCGGGCAGCCTAGCTCCCTGTGCACTGGGCTCCTGACCCTGCCAGGCTCTCACTGCAGAGCGCTGAGGTCCCAGCCCAGCCCTGCTGCAGAGCATTGAGCTCCTAGTCCCATTGTGGAGCACTGAGCTCCTGGCCCCATCAGGCAGCACTCCCTCTGCATTGTGCCTGGCTGCCCAGTTGCAATGCGCTGGGCAGCCCAGCAGCAGGAAGCCCAGCTGTCAGCCCTCCACCAGGACGCTCTGGTCCTGGAACACTTGTGGTCTTGCTGGATGACAAATGTTGCCGGACCATACAGTCCCGGATTACAGAGGTTCAACCGGTACTGTCCATGTTATTTTAACAAAGGTTTGGAAACTCCTTTCCATGGACCTTTTCACATACTGTGTAATTTATGTATCATGCTGTGTGGCCGAGATGATTTTGATACACTGATTCCCATTGTCCTGCCCATCCCAGAAATCTGTAGGCAAAGCATACAACTAACATAGGCTTGCATATCTATCCAGGTCACACAAAATCTTCCTTTCCTAAAGACAGGATTGATTACAAGCGTCATTGCCCCTTTTTACTTTCTTCACCCTCCCCATAGACCATTTTACTATGTATATATAATATTTTTCAAACTGCACATTTCCCAATAGACAAAACCACAGCTATGTCTATAAAAATGCATACATATGCCTTTTAGGTTTTGCAACCTCCACATCATCCTCAGCTGTGCTTGTTCTGTATTTCTGTTTTGGGTCTATGCTCTCAATAGTGCCTCATTTGCTACATCGTGCAGCCTCTCTCTAAAGGCTTGATCCTGCTATTGCTCAGACACTTTAAGAATATTGATCTTTTATGAGATGTATAGAATATTTTAAATTTGTAGTCACAATTTAGGAAAAAATCTTGTAATGTGAGATTTTCTGTACTTTGCCTTTTACTTACATGGTGCTCAAATTTCCACCACCTGTGGAATCAGTCATATTCTTTCTTCTTAATTTGGTAGCACCAATTAATAGTGTTCAATTACTTCTCATTGTTTGTGACAGTTTTCCTGAAACACCCCATGTACACAGGAACATGATCAGCTCATCATCTGAAAGCCCAGTAAAGTCTACAAACCCCAACAGGTCTCACATCAAAACAAGATTAATTGCTTATATTTGGTAGGAGCCATCAGTGGGCCAAGAGATACCTCTTTGTTTATATTTTAAAACCTTATTTCAGGGTAGGAAAGACATCAGTTCAGGCAATACATTTGTAAATATAAACAAAAGACATGAGACTTCAACATTTTTATATATACTGTGGTTTATACAAATAATACAGCAAGGGGATATTCGTGAAAGCTAACTTATGAGGAACACAATATCTTAAATGTCTGATGTGGGATGTAATTCTGGAATGATTGATACACTATAACTGGTTTGACTTATAACCTTCAGAAAATATTCTACGAGTAAGATTGAAAAAACACAAATTCATCTATGATGCTCATCCCATTAAAACAAGATACTTTTTTTTTTTTAAAAAAAAGTTGAACTGGTTTTGTTTCATTAGCTATGTAACTATACATTAACTGGTACCTGGCATCTGACCAGAATCTTAGACAGATTGTTTTTTCTATCTCTTCCTACTCAGTAATACTATTTCCCACTGTTTGTGAAGATTTGTGAAGCTCTCTGCTGAACTCATCACCATGATCTTGGAGAACCTTTAGGAACACAGAATGAATATGGGTGGCTGTTTACAAGGTATACTGTTTACTTTTTATGTGGTCCTTTCACTCCAAGATCTTCACAAATTTTATTCTGAATCAGGGCATTTTAGGAGGAGGACTGATAGGTCAGATATAGACTGATGACTCTGAAACAAGTGTTCACCCACATGTGTTTTGGTCTCTCTTTCCTATGTGAGTTTATTAGGGTGTGTAACTATGGTTTGGTTTCATAAACAGACAAAGTCTACAGACAAATCTCCATTATTACAATTACCAACACACTTTTCAACAGTGGTGTTCCTCATCCAATGCAATAGATGCCCTAACAACAACTACCTAGGTGAAACCAGACATTGCCTTAAGGTCTCTTAGATTATATGATCGCTACTTATGCTAAACTATCTGCTCCATCTTGTATTTATCCGTGACACTAACTACTTTTTTCAGACCAGAGGAAGAGCTCTGTGTATCTTGAAAGCTTGTGTCTCTCACCAACAGAAGTAGGTCCAATAACAGACACCTCACCCACCTTGCCTTTCCCTAGCAACTAATTTTTGAAATATCTCTGGGAGTGTAAAATATGGTTCTAATTCTAAAAATTCTGTAAAAGAGGCACTTCTTACTGACCAGATCCATTCTTTGTTTGTGCAGGTTGAACTTCCTTGGTCCAGCACCTTGGGGACCTGATCAATCCAGAACTAGGGAAATTGCCTGAAATGGGGAGGTAAATGCTGGCTCCTCTGCTTCCATATGTCAGACCCCAATGTGCCAGGACTCCTTTGTTCCTTATTCCAGCAATGCTCCTGGCCCGTTTTTTCTGCATGAGTGTTCCAGCCCATGGCACCTATGGCGTTGCTGATGATGCCAGACCAGAGAAGTCCAACTTACAGAGATGCAACTTATATTAAGTTAAATCAATTAGATTTAGTGATTAAAACATTGTTATTGTTTTTATGCACACATGGCCATGGCTATTATATGGAGTGAACTCTGTTCTGCTATTGTGCGTCAACACTACATTCCAATCAGCAGAACCTTTGAAAACAATGGAACTGTACAGAAATCATAGAGCATAGTTTGACTTGTAGTTTCTGTATTACTGAGCAAAATGTTTAAGTACCAAAGAGCTGAGTTTACATTTCAGATCCTAGATAGAGGACATTTTATCTGGAAATAAATAAGAAGGATATATAGAAATGCACAATACTTTTTTGCAAGGAATTCACTTTGATTAGACCCGCTCCGTAAATTTTCCTACAACCAACAAATAACTCATTTCTTACTTATCCCTAACGAAGGTTACTTCCTCTGGTACGAGAATTATGTGCTTGGTAAGCTTGTTTGTATATTGTTGAAAATGATTAGAAATTGGTTGTTAGTTGTTACTAGAGTCAGTCTAGGGAAACATCAATTTAATGTAAGAGCTATAAAAGCAACACTGATTCTGTAGTTTCTGTAGACTCTAGAAGGGATTCAAAGAACATACTGAAAGTCTAAAATATTGAAAACCTGGGAAAAGATCGCTATGTACTATCTTCAAAGTCACAGCAAGGACACTACTATTTTAGGGTTCATTTTTCAGCCAAAGGCCCTGCAGTTTAACCAGGACTTGAATCCCCCCACTTGTTGCATTCTCCACCCTCCTTCCTTATTTTTGGTTCTGGACATCCAGCTCTCTGGTCATCTAAAGAAGTGAGTTGTGCCGTAAAAGCTCATAATACCACCTACATGTTTTGTTAGTCTTTAAAGTGCTACTAGACTATCTGTTGTTGTTTAAGTTTATCCTGTAGAGATTAACTCAGTTATCCTTCTGCATCTTAATCATTTCAATAAGTCTCATGGCATGAGACACTATGTCCGATTCTAATGAATTCAATGAGATTTTCAGTCAATAGCTTCTCAATATAATGGCAAAGGAAAAATTTATTTAAAAAAGTAAATTAATTATATAGAGGAAACTGGTCTCTTTTGAAGACCCTTGCCTCCAAAACTTACAGCATATATTCTGCGTACAATCTGCCCAGGTAAGGATAAAAAGGAGAGCCTGAGGCTGTGTCTAGACTGGCAAGTTTTTCCGCAAAAGCAGATGATTTTGCAGAAAAACTTGCCTGCTGTCTACACTGGCCACTTGAATTTCCGCAAGAACACTGACGATCTCATGTAAGATCGTCAGTGTTCTTGCGGAAATACTCTGCTGCTCCCATTCAGGCAAAAGCCCTCTTGCGCAAATAATTTGAGCAAGAGGGCCAGTGTAGACAGCACAGTACTGTTTTCTGCAAAAAATCTCTGATCGCGAAAATGGCGATCGGAGCGGTTTTGCAGAAAAGCGTGTCTAGATTGGCCATGGACGCTTTTCCGCAAAAACTGCTTTTGCGGAAAAGCGTCCTGCCAATCTAAATGCGCTTTTCTGAAAATGCTTTTAACAGAAAACTTTTCCGTTAAAAGCATTTCCGGAAAATCATACCAGTGTAGACGTAGCCTGACTGTTTTAACACATTTGGATTTCCACACACTGAAATTACTAATAAGGTAAATCGCTAACATCTCATTGTTTCAAGCGCATTAAAATAGATAGCTTTAATGTTAAAGGGCACAAAAATTCCTGGGATGCTACACTTATTTCCAGGCATTTTAAAAATATTTTCCCTGAGTTAAAACTTATTTGCATTCTAGCAACTCTATTGGCAATTGAATTGTTGATTATGTTAGAATTGTTAATGCTGGAATGCTCTCCAGCAGTGAACATTTAATGAAAAAGATAAGATACGAATTTCTTACAACCAACACTGCCTTAACTCTGTGTATGGATCAATGAATCCTAACTTTAGTGGAGCAAACTTTTTCAATAGTCTTAAAAGAGGAGAATGATTCCTCATCAGTGATTGAGGTTCCTGAAATCAAGCATATAGTATGCTCTTTACTTGCATGCAGATTTGTGAGGGAAAATACAGAGAGAAACAATAGAAAAGTTCTGGGATATTAAACTTCCATCTTATACAGAGGCATACTCTGCAGATGATCAGAGGTGAAAGAGATAATGAGCATCGAAGCCATGGGTAGCATATGTGCGCTTGCCAGGAAAACATTGTCAGAATGACTTCACTGAGGATTAGGTCAAAACCTATTTACTGCAGAGATAGTGGCTAATGTGCAAGATAAATTTGACAAAAATTGTAATTAAATTTCTGATCCTGATAATGGCAGTGATTAACTGTGCTGAAAAACATTGAACTAGAAAATGTTGGAGTCTTTGTTCTTGGAGGATTCTGACCCTTTAAATTTGATCTTTGAACCGGTTACACCGAAAAGTGGCCCTAAAAATAAAACCATGAGGAATCCTGTGGACCTTACAGACCAACAGATTTATTAGGGCGTACGCTTTTTTGGGTAAAATCAACTTTATCAGATGAGTTGGAGTGAAAATTACAGAGGCAGAGGTGTAAATAAGAACAAGAACAGAATTTATTTGTCACGCATCATTTCAGTGTTAATCAAGAGAGGGAAATTGCCTTAGTAGGGTTTTAAACAGTTAATTACAGATGTTTTTTAATGGCCAACTCATTCTATTGATGGTAAGTTAATACTTGACTTAAGAAATACTGTAAGGGCTGCCTTCAAATTGCTTCTCCCAGCAAAAGGGGCACAGTCCTAATGCCACCTTCCCATCTGACAGCCAACAAAGCTACTCAGATACACTAAGGAGGGAATGATGCATTCTTTAAAAGACTTCAGGGTAAGTGCACCTAGGGAGGTTCCAGGAAGCATTGTACCTGTCTGAGGGTTAATATTTCCCAGTGCTTTCTCTGCATTAGTGAGCCTATCATCCTTTGCTTTGAACTCTTAGGGCTGGACTGTGTTATTAGCTTACTAAAGGGTGCATGTAGGTATAGATCATGATGTACACATTGAGTCACAGGAGGCGAGGAGAAGGAAACTTGTTTGCTTTGATTGCCACACACACCACAATCTTCGGTTCACAATCTTTGGCCCACGGGTGGGGAGAGAGGGCAGAATAAGTGAGAATAGGGCCCGCCAAGGCAGTGCCACATTCTGTTCCTGCAGGTCAGTAATTTGGAGCTGTAATGTTTGTGAGATACCCTTTCTCTATGGGAGAGAAAAACTGTCCTGGGATGGATCCATACCAATCTCCAGGCTGGATACTCATCAGCTCTCGCTCCCATTTCCATTTTTTGAATGGGCTGCTCAAACTCCCCTAAGTCTGGTCCCAAGTCAGAGACTGGGCCCCAAGTTGTCTGAACTAGTGGGCATTGCTGGAGTCAGGACTAGTTAGAGCAGGAGTCATGCCTAGTGGGCAGAACAAAGGTTAGAGGTAAGAGTCCAAATTCCAAAGCCAAGGGACAAAACAGAGTTGGAGGCAGCTCATGATCTTCATCTCCAATTCTTTGTTTTAAGGCGGGAAAAGGATTCAAACAAGGCTACTGCTACTGAACTTATCATCACACAAAGTAGCTTCCTTCACCAAGCAGATAGGAATGCTTTATCAGGAGCCAAAGCACATGCAGCTGCTCCCTCATGCCAAGACACTACTGACCATAATACCTGAGCACCTTACATATGTAAATGAATGTATTTTAACCATAGCCATTTTATTCCCTGTTTATATTTAGGGAACCATTCCTCTCAGAAAATATATGACACATTTGGGAAAGAAGAAGTCAGATCATTTGAATACCAGTCCAGATGTAACCACAAAACACCTTTTCTCCTGTACCTATCCTTCATAAAGAAACTACTAACATCACCTTGTCTTATGTATTTCCCTTTGATTACAGGTGGCACAAGGGAGGTACTGTCTCTTCCTGAAAATCATTGCTACACTGCAAACCAAATTTCTGACTCCCATAAAAACTTTAATTTAAGCATCATAGGATGTCAATAGACAGACATAAAATATAGTCTCACATCTTGGAAACAGTTTATCAGAAAAAACAACAACATTTGGGTTAATTTTAATGTCTATTCATTTGGCAAAATTGCAACAACACACACACTACCAAATTTCCAACCATTGATTTTAAATAAATATTTCTTAGGTGTGCACTTTTGAACTATAAATTATTTGAAAGGCTAGCAATAGAACAATAACTTCCTACAAATGAATTTTGATTTTCTTGAACACATGAGCCTTGTAATCTCACACTATACGCCATTGCTATCTGATGCACACACTGATCCAAAACCAGCTCCTGGACATAGTAACTTGTAGAAACAAACTAAAGTTAGCAGCAAGATCATCATTATTATGATCATAAAACATGAAGTCAATTTTAGAATCATACTGTTTCCGTGTAGAACAGAGTACATAATAATGTCAACATACTGTACTTAAAGGATCTGCATTCCGTTCAGATGTTTATTTTTTTGGTATTTGAATCACAGCCCATTAAGGGTATATCTATACTTGCTCCCTATCTCGAGATAGGGATGCAAACGTAGGTGACCAAAATTGCTAATGAAGCAGAGAGTTAAATATCCCACGTTTCATTAGCATGATCTCACCAGCCAGCTAGTTCAAATCACAGCTGATTCGAACCAGGAAGTGCATGCCGTGATGCGGTAGTTCGAACCAAAGCCCTTGGTTCAAACTAACATTACTCCTCATTTTTTGGGGTACTCCTCATTTTGAGGAGTAACATTAGTTTGAACCAAGGGCTTTGGTTTGAACTACCGCATCCTGGTGTGCACTTCCTGGTTCAAATCAGCTATGATTCAAACTAATGCACCAGCAAGGTCATGCTAATGAAGCACGGGATATTTAAATTCACACACCCCTTTGGGCGCCTCAGAGGCAATGCTTCCTCGCTCGCAAGCACAGCGTCTGAGTGCAGAAAAGAAACTTTTAATGAAAGAGAGAGAGGAATCACATGGCATTAACTTAGAAAAATACCACAACCAGAGCTCGAAAACCCATGAGTAACCATCCCAGTTAAAATTGATTGAGGAATGTCCTTTGCCTCTCAGGCTCACTAGTCCAACAATGTAAGGGTCCCATTCAATTACTCAAAATTTCTCCGTACCCCACTTCAAGCACCTCACTTACAGCTCTGTCTAGTCAGTGCAGACCCTGACCCTCACCCTGATGATTCTACTCATTGAGCCTGAGGCCATGCCACCTTTGTCCTGCTCCTGTGGTCCACTTACTCCTCCAGCCACCCTGCTGGCCACCTGCCGCTTCTTCTGCCAGATGCCTGCTGGTCACTCCCACCAGCTGCCCTGCTGGCCACCTGCCACCAATTTCTGCCAGCTGCCCTGCTAGCTGCCTGCCTTTCACTGCTCCTACCAGCCGCCCACTGTTTGCAATGGGTCTGGCTCCAGGCCAAACTAGTGACTTCAGCTCTTAGTGACTTCAACTCTTAGCTACCACCTAGGCTGGCCAAAAGATTCCAGCTTCTACTGGAATAACAGAGACACAGCTTATAGGGTCTGCTTTAGGTCTATCCTTAGGAAAGGACGGGCGTGGCGGGGGAGAGAGGAGTCTTACAGCTCATACCTGGCAGGCATGAAGCAGTCTGGCTCAAGCCTCTTCCCCCCCCCCCCCCCAACTGATCCACTCAAATCTAGAAGAGGGAGGCTTATTCTTCATCTGAGACCGTGTACAATGATGGTGTCTCTGAGACCCTGTACAATGATGGTGTCTCTTCTGCAAGCACTGGTGTCATATTTTACATTTCCTGCATTCAGGGGTAGCATGGTTTGTGACCCCACAACAGCCAAATTAGTTACAATACACCACATTCCATTCCAACAATTCACCCTTCATCAGCCCTGGCTGAATTGGATTTATATAACCACACCCCGGATTCCTTCCCCATCCCAGCCTGAGCTGTATTTGCATATCAACAGTTAATTATCTTGTAGGGCTAAACAATTTGGCTATGTCTACACTGGCCCCTTTTCCCAAAGGGGCATGCTAATTTTAAACTTCAGAATAGGGAAATCCGCAGGGGATTTAAATATCCCCCGCGGGATTTAAATAAAGATGTCTGCTTTTTTCCGGCTTGTAGATAAGCCGGAAAAAAGCGTCTAGACTGGCCCGATCCTCCGGAATAAAGCCCTATTCCGGAGGATCTCTTATTCCTACTTCAAAAAAACTAGTAAGTCACTAGATGACTAATAAGTCACAGACTTCTCATGGATCAGTAACTGGTTAAAAAAAAGATAGGAAATCAATTATAGGAATAAATGGCCAGGTTTTACAACAAAGAGAAGTAAACAGTGGGATCTCAGCTGGGCCATATGCATTTCAGTTTAGTCAGTAAAGATCTGGAAAAGGGAGTGAACAGTAAAGGTGGCAAAGTTTACAGATCATAGTTAAGTCCAAAACTATCTGAGATGAGTTATTGCAGATGAAATACAATGTTGATAAAGCATGTTGGAAAATAGTTCCAACTACATATGTATAATAATGGTTTTTAAAGGATCTGTTACCTCTCAAGAAAGATACCTTGGATTCACTGCAAATAGTTATCTGAATGCTTCAGCTCCATGTGCAGTAGCAATCAAAAACTCGATCAGAATGCTAAGAGTTAGAAATAAGACAGAAAAACCATGACAATAAGATATAAATACATAGTACACTCACAACTTCAGCACCCTCTATCTCACATTCTTCATCCTCCACACCGGGACAGGAAGAGGCTAGAGCTTCAACCCTTAAGGCAGTATGGTGGGTCTTAGGGTTTCTGCCCTGCAGGCCAGTTGGTGTCAGGGCTAGATCCCTGCAAGGAGTGCCTACTGGTACTAGGGGCTTCCTCAAGAGTGGAATTAATGCCCCAAACCCCAACAGTACCTCTGCAAAGGGCTGAAATACTGTGATATGCAGATGTATCTAGCTCAAACTACTAAAGATCATCACACAGCTCAGAGAATCATAGAATCATAGAACTCTAGAACTGGAAGGGACCTCAAGAGGTCATCGAGTCCAGTCCCCTGCCCTCAGGACCCAGTACCATTTAGACCATCCTTGATAGAGATCTATCTAACCTGCTCCTAAATATCTCCAGAGATGGAGATTCCACAACCTCCAGAGGCAACTTATTCCAGTGTTTAACCACCTTGACAGTTAGGAAGTTTTTCCTAATGTCCAACCTAAACCTCCCTTTGCTGCAGTTTAAGCCCATTGCTTCTTGTCCTATTCCTCAGAGACCAAGGAGAACAATTTCTCTCCCTCCTTCTCAAAGTCAGTAGCTTTGACCACCCATGATCTAGGCTGATGAAGACAATTGGGGAGTTAGTTAGGAGATAAGATGAGGCAAAGGAGGCAATGACTGATGTGGAGGGAATAACACAGAGTGACAGAAAAATCTGTATATTGTTTTATCCAAAATAAATGATTACCCCCTCATTAAGTTAAAAGATTACTATATAGAATATTTCGTAGAGTCAGGTAAAATTTTCAAAAGTGCCCAAGTCAATGTAAATTTGTCTCTGAAATCATGCAAGTTACCCATAATACATACGTACATTCATTCAAGTATTTTTTTCTTTAGGCAAACTCCTATCTGCAATAATTGAATCATCACATATTTAGTCTTTTTTCTCATTAGATAATTTTTCACAGCAAATATGTATTGCGCTAAAGGGTCACTAAAAATTCTTTTCCTGGCAACAGTATTTTTAATGAATCCATTAAGATAACCATACTTTCTCTCTCTTTCACACATGTGCACTATAATAAGCTATAATAGAAATTAAGAAAATATGCTCTTAGCTTTGATTTAATCTGTTTTACCATTAAAGTGAAAACTCTTTTAGAGGGCATTTAAGTAAAAATGAGGAGCATGATAAACACTGTGCAATAAAAATAATTTTAAAATCAAAGCGCTATCATACATTTTTCTATCAAAATGCAAGTTCCATGAAATGAAAACAATAATGATATTCATCTCCATCTACAGTTCCAACAAAACATCTCAGGATTTGATTTACAATTAGTAACTTGTTGAAAGTGAGCTATCATTTTATATTTGAAACTGCTACCACTCAAACAATCAAGCCTTAAAACCTTGCTGTTTATTAATTGCATTCTCACACTATTTTTCTCAACAAGGCTTCATAAAAATCAAGGCTATGTTATTCAAATTGATATTAGAATTATATGCATCCCCAGTTAGGCAATTCAATCACTACTAAACTCACAAACAGTAGGTGGCTTGTATGCTTGCAAATTCTAGATTCATTATTGAAGCATTAGAATATGATGTACCACATTAGTGTTGCATAAAGCTTGAACAGCCTCACTTTCCAGGCTGAGTGTATGGGAGCATCATACTCTCACCCTATATGAAAATATGGGAGCTTCATGGACTAAACACACAGGTGTGGATGGAGATACTCCCCACAGCCACTCCAATTCATTAAGAAGTTGCATTAATTGACTTTGAATTATAGTGTGCTATTCATTCTTTAGCTGGAACAATGATTCTCATTGCAAAATGGAATTGCCATATTAGGTCACACCCATTGTATACCCTACTTCAGTAACCTATATCTGACATAGGGCAATATAAAATGTTTTAGGGAAAAACACAAACAAATCCTTGACTAAAGAAATGTATTAAGTCCTCTCTATTTCAAGATTACAGTGTAGTACAGTAGTTTACAGTAGAAAACAATTGTGAATCTCCCCCTCCTCTCCGGAAATAGTCATGGCATTGCTTAGATTAGTAAATTTTGATTTTTAACTTGTGTACTACTGTGTTAAAGTAAAAACTTTGAATGGAACTTTCAAATGTTCATAACAATGTATTTCAAGATTTTAAAAATTATTTGCCTTTTAAGACTAAGTGACTGGTTCAAAATCAGTCCCACTGACGTGGGGCAGGGGTGGCAGACTGGGCAACCACCATGGGCCCAAACCACTGCCAGAGCACAGCATGGCATGTTTCAGGAGGCTCTAGGTGCTGCGGGGGTATACCATGCTCCAAGAGATGCTAAAGGCTGTGGGGGGCTGGCATGGTGCACTCTGTCCCACTCTTGCTCCTTGTAAATGAGGCCCCAAACCTTCCAGGAGGGCAGAGCCACCCCTTCCCCCACACACCTTACCCAAGGGCTCGGCTTGGCTGTTGGCTCCCCAGTTCTAAATAAATATGCCATCACATTCTATGTATGATTTTGCTTTTTGTTGGTTCCTCTAGGGTTATCAAACAGGTATAGTGGTTTAGTACCACAACTTTGTCAATTTGGGGATTTTCAAATGATTGCATAAGCTCACCTTTTAGTGCCACAGACTCTTGCAAAAAGAAAAATTGCTTGATTTTCTTTGACAGTACAATATCAACTGTATTTTATATGTAAACATTACAGTTAATGCCATTGGTGTGTTGCATGTTTACCCACACAGAAAAGACACTGATGAAAATTCAGGTTTTGAACTTTTGCTCCAGCTAACCCTGCTGCAGACTTCACTCTTCCTCTCAAACATTTCTGAAATTCCACTCTGAAATAGGGTCATCTTTCTACAGTCAGATATGATGAGGTAGGTACTCAGGCTTTTAGACAAACTAAAATATATACAGCATATAAAAAAAGAAATGTGTTTGTAATAAAGACCTACACACATCCTATATAACAAAGCAAGCCTATTACAACTACCAGATGCTTACCAAACTGGAAATACCTATAAAAGAGCCCTCTTGCAAGCTATGATTTTATGTACCCTGCAGGAAATCGCTTAGCAGAGGCCCATATTTTTAGAAATCTCTCCAGAATATTTTCTTTAATGGCAGCCACTTGTACACATTTATTAGCATATTCTAAATCAAAGCAAGAGCTGAAATTTATTTGTGAGATTCTTTTCCAGCTGTTTGCCATTACCTCTGAGCTAAAGTCAATGTTATATCAACAAGCTTCCTTTTTAAAAAAAATAGATTTTCCATGTAAATTTAAACAGTTAAGGACTGTTCTTGCAGTTCTTTCTTTCCACTGTACTCTCAGGCTGCGTCTATACTGGCATGATTTTGCGCAAATACTTTTAACGGAAAAGTTTTTCCGTTAAAAGTATTTGCACAAGAGAGCGTCTATACTGGCATGTGCCTTTGCACAAAATATTTTCTTCTGTGCAAAAGCATCCGTGCCAGTGTAGATGCTCTCTTCTGCAAGAAAGCGCCAATGGCCATTTTTGCCATTGGGCTTTCTTGCACAAGAAATTAACATTGCTGTCTACACTGGCCCTCTTGAGCAAGAATATTTGCACAAAAGGGCTTATCCCTGAGCGAGAGCGTCGAAGTATTTGCACAAGAACCACTGATTTTGTACATTACAAAGTCAGTGTTCTTGCGCAAATACTCGTGGCCAGTGTAGACAGGCAGCAAGATTTTGCACAAAAGCGGTCACTTTTGCGCAAAATCATGCCAGTCTAGATGCAGCCTAATTCTGTTCAATCAATTTGGGACAAAAAGGTGGACATCAACATGGCCATTATTGTTTAAATACATTGATGATAATGTTCTTTGGATTCAAGCAGTGCTTAGTGTTTTCTCACTGGCCTATAAGGGTGGACTCACAAGAGTAGATTGATAACACCACAGTTAATATGAAAAATTTCTTTCCAATGTGTGCTAGCTCCTGAAAGCTGCTGTTTCCTACCGTGGATAGCAAAAATCCAGTCTTCATCCCCTCTATCCATTGTGTATATGAAAATTGAATGTCCTAAGCAATAGCATATGTAGGGTGTTTCTACTATATAAAACTGCAAACTAAATCTTTTTAGGAAATATTTGAATTAGGATGAAGTTGGGTGTGCAGGAAGGGATGAAGACCTGGTAAGTGTCAGTTGAGAAATAAATATAATTTTTAAGATTCAGTGGTCTCTCACTTCTTTTGAAATAAGGCAAATATCTCCTACTAAGAAAGAGGCAATTCATATTACTATATCTCTTATAATAAACATATATTTATTTAAATATTATGTATATTACCTAAAAGCCAAGTTTTGTCCATCCTCACACAGATGAATCAGACGAATGAGTGTACCTCACATTATTTCAAAGGGCAGCAGAGCTCCCAATCCCTCAGTATCCTGGAAGAATTTTGGACTGAGTCAATTAACATTCCTCTGGTGGATCCAGCTGCTGTATATCCTCTGCTGAATCTCCTCACATTATGTGGAAAATACAACATGGACCATGGTTTAGAGATACCATCTGTTCTTTTATCTCTGCACTTAAAACAGCTTATTTCCCAACATTTATTAGATGTCCCTTTCCATGATTGTTATGCATCTGACAAAACGGTTCCAGCCAATGAAAGCTTATGCCCAAACACACATTTGCTAGTCTTTAAGGTGCCATTGGACTCCACATTTTTGCTGAAACTGACTAGCACACTATCCCTCTGAACCTTGTCATTCTATGAATTGATTTCACTCTGGTGAAGTGCTAGCCAGGCAGAGGTGCACTGAAATTGTGGAGATATACATGGATTCCAGAAGCCTATAGAATATTCAGTATTTTTTTTTAAACTAATGAAGAATGGTTTTAAAACCTGCACTTCATCCTCACTTTAGAATCTTGCTAAAGATCTTAAAACCTGCTTGTTTTAAAAACCACATTTGAACTATTTTTCAGTTCAAGGTTACCCAAACTTTGCAAAATTTCAAACAAATGTACATAAATGAATTAATTTAAGGACATAACCTTAACCCTTGCGTTGCATGCATATTACATGCCATATATAAGTATAAATAGCTGATCCATATAGGATGAAAATATGGTAACCTTAGAACCACAGAAATTCTTAGCAAATATTGATTCTAATTACCATTGTCTTTGATTTTGTACACTTCCTTGATTAAAGAGCAAAAACTGCTTGTTTGTAGGAGTTCACCACCAATAAAAACCTTTTACTGATCTTCTTTGTCTTTACTCTGCAGTTACAAAGGAGGGTGGCAACAGATGATATTTGAAAGCTCTGCAGGCTTCACTTTGGGTATTGCTTTTTTATATTAAGTAAAAGCTGCCTACAAAGTAAGCAAGCTCCCTGCAAATTTCTATTTTTCCCATCTCAGTTGTTGCATAAAATGTCTTAGCAGTAACTGCTGCCAATAGAGAGAAACCAATGGATTTTACAAATAAGCTTCAATTTTACTTTCAGAGGATGAAAAACAGGAATGAAACCTATTTCTTTCAAACCAATGTTTTTTCTTCTTTGCTGAGAAACAACTTTAGTCTGAGTCACAGCTGTGGTGCCCATGACACCGACAGAAGATTTCATCAGCTTTCAATAATTTCTAGTAGCTGCAGCCTGCTGCTCTCACTGTATCACTGAGCAGCAAATGACAGTGTTCTGATGTTGACGTGTTTCTAGGCTTTTATTTCTTTGGCTGATGTCTTTCAGCATCCTGCTTGTTGAGTTGATTCACTGAAGTGCTAAGTAACTATGGTTGTAGCTCTGTATTCAGTGGTCTTCAATAAAGAGTCAACATTTACCAACTTCGCTATAAGGCTGTATTTTGTGGTAGATAGTCATTTTCTAAACTAATTATATGGGGAACCCAGACATTTCAAATAAGTTGGTAGTAAAAGAATAGAGTCTATTTTATGTCTTCATCTATGAAAGAAATATTTTACTGAATACTGTTTTATTGCCTTTTGGGGCAGAGTGATAGTCATGGGCTTTTTCATTCATTTAATTGTTTATTTTGCATTATTAGAGAAGGGAACTTATACTAACACCTGATAAGTCAGAGAATCAGAGAATCATAGAATAGTAAAACTGGAATGAGAGGTCATCGAGTCCAGTACCCAGCCCTCATGGCAGCACCAAGAACAATCTAGATCATTCCTGATAGATGACTATACAACCTGCTCTTAATTATCTTCAGTGATGGAGATTCTATGACCTCCCTAGGCAATTTATTCCAGGAGTGTTTAACCACAGTTAGGAAGTTTTTCCTAATGTCCAACATAAACCTCCTTTGCTGCAATTTAAGCCCATTTGCTGCTTCTTCTATCATCAGAGGCCAAGGAGAACAACGTTTCCCCCTCCTGCTTGTGACACCCTTTTAGATACTTGAAAACTGCTATCATGTCCCCTCTTAGCCTTCTCTTTTCTAAACTAAACAAGCCCCATTTTTTCAGTCTTCTTCATATGTCATGTTTTCTAGACCTTTAATCATTTTTGTTGTTCTTTGGACCTTCTCCAATTTCTCCACATCTTTTGTGAAATGTGGTGTCCAGAACTGGACACAACTGAGGTCTAATCAGCACCAAATAGAGCAGAAGAATGACTTCAAGTGTTGCTCACAACACTCCTGTTAATATATCCCAGAATGTTTGCTTTTTTTGTCAGTGTTACACTGTTGACTCATATTTAGCTTGTGGTCCATTATGACCCCTAAATCCCTTTCTGCAGTACTCCTAACTAGATAATCATTTCCCAGTCTGTATGTGTGAAACTAATTGTTCCTTCCTAAATGGAGTAATTTGCATTTGTCCTTATTTAACTTCATCCTGTTTACCTCAGACCATTTCTCTAATTTGTCAAAATCATTTTAAATTTTGACCCTATCCTCCAAAGAACTTGCAACCCCTCCCAGCTTGGTATTATCTGCAGACTTAATAATTGCACTCTCTATGTCATCATCTAAATAATGGATGAAGATAGAATAATAGAATACTAGGACTGGAAGGAACCTCAAGAGATCATTGAGTTCAGTCCCCTGCTCTTGTGGCAGGACCCAGTACCATCTAGACCATCCCAATACTGTCTAGACATGTATCTAACCTACTCTAAAATATCTCCAGAGACAGAGATTCCACAACCTCCCAAGGCAATTTATTCTAGTGTTTAACCACCATGACAGTTTTTCCTAATGTCCAACCTAAACCTCCCTTGCTGCAGTTTAAGCCCATTGCTTCTTGTTCTATCCTCAGAGGCCAGGAAGAACAAGTTCTCTCCCTCTTCCTTGTGATACCCTTTTATATACCTGAAAACTGCTACCATGTCCCCTCTCAGCCTCCTCTTTTCCAAACGAAACAAGCCCAATTCTTTCAGTCTTCCTTGAACATAACATAGGTTATGTTCTCTAGACCTTTAATCATTCTTGTTGCTCTTCTCTGGACCCTCTACAATATTTCCACATCTTTCTTGAAATGTGGTACCCAGATCTGGACACAATACTCCAATTGAGGCCTAATCAACACAGAGTAGAGTGGAAGAATGACTTCTCATGTCTTGCTCACAACTGTTAATGCATCCTAGAATCATGTTTGTTTTTTTGCAACAGCATCACATTGACGACTCATATTAAGTTTGTGGTCCACTATAACCCCGAGATCCTTTTCTGCCGTACTCTTTCCCAGACAGTCACTTTCCATTCTGTATGTGTGAAACTGATTGTTCCTTCCTAAGTGGAGCACTTTGCATTTGTCCTTATTAAACTTCATCCTGTTTACCTCAGGCCATTTCTCCAATTTGTCCAGATCATTTTGAATTATGATCCTATCCTCCAAAGCAGTTACAGCCCTTCCTAGCTTGGTATCATCTGCAAACTGAATAAGCATACTCTCTATGCTCATATCTAAAATCGTTGATGAAGATATTGAACAGAATTGGTCCCAAAATAGACCCCCGTGGAACCTCACTTGTTATACCTTTCAAGCAGGATTGTGAACCGTTAACTACTCTCTGGGAATGATTATCCAGCCAGTTATGCACCCACCTTATAGTAGCCCCATCTAAGTTGTATTTGCCTAGTTTATTGATAAGACTATCATGTGAGACCCAAAACAGACTGCTGTGAAATCCCAACTGTTACCCTTCCAGCATGATTGGGAACCATTAATAACTACTTTCTGACAACAGTTATCCAGCCAGGTATGCACACACCTTATAGTAACCCCATCTAGGTTACATTTTCCTAATTCCTGAGACCCTGTCAAATGCCTTACTAATAGGTTGCCAGGTGTCTGGTTTTGAACTGGACAATCTGGTTTTTGAGGTTTCTATCCCGGAAATAAATTGAGAAGATACTGGACATATAAATGTCCGGTATTTTCTAATTAAGTATGTTTTATTATTATGAGTATCAGTATGTAGTTGTGTACTGCCTGGCTGGTAGACACACTCGCACTGCGTGAGTATGTCTACCAGCCAGGCAGTACACAACTATGCAGTAGAGAGGAGGAGGGTGGGAGTGGGGCGGGATGGAACCCCTGGGGCTGCACTCGCTCATGCTTCACTGGGATCGTGCATGGGACGGGCAGCACCCCGGGATCTGCGTGCACCCAAGCAGCCCTGCTCTCCGCCAGTTCTTCCCCCCACCCCAATCTCCTCCAGCCAGTCCCGCTCCCCCAACCTCCCGCTCTGGCCTGCCCTGCTTCCTGCCAGCCAGTTCTAACCCCCCACCGCTGACCTCCTCCCAGCCAGCCCTGCTTCCCGCTGACTGGATCTCCCCTCCCACATCTCCCCTGGCCAGCCCCACTCCCCCCGACTAGCTCTGCTTCCTGCTGGCACGTTCTCTCCCTTTTCCCCCACCCCCAGACCTCCTCCCAGTCAGCTCCTCTCCTGGTCGGTCCACACCCCCCCGCCATCTGAGATCAAGTGTGTCCAGTATTTTTTTGAAGCCATCTGGCAACCTACTTACTAAAATCTAGGTATACCTCATCCTCCTCTTCGCCCTTATCCACAAGGCTTGCTGTCCTATCATAGAAAGCTATCAGATGGGTTTGATGTGATTTGTTCTTTACAAATACATGCTGGAAGTTTTCTATCAGCTTATTATCTTCCAGATGTATGGAGATGAATTACTTAATTACTTGCTCCATTATCTTCCCTGACACAGAAGTTAAACTGACTGGTCTGTAGTTTCCTGGGTTGTTCTTATTTTACTTTTTATAGATGGGTACTATATTTGCCCTTTTCCAGTTTTCTGGAATCTCTCCCGCCTTCCATGACTTTTCAAAGATGATAGCTAAAGGCTCAGATACCTCCTCTGTCAGCTTCTTGAATATTCTAGGATGCATTTTATCAGGCCCTGGTGACTTCAAGACAACTAACAGTAATTTTTAACTTTTTATTTTAACTTCTAAACCTACCCCATTTCCACTAGCATTCACTATGTTAGACAGCCAGTCACCATCAAACTTCTTGGTGAAAGTTAAAACAACGTCATCAAGCACCTCTGCCTTTTCCAAGTTTTCCTGTTATTGTTTCTCCCTGTTCACTTGGCAATGTGCCTACCTTGTCCTTGGTCTTCCTCTTGCGTCTAATATATTTGTAGAATATCTTCTTGTTACCCTGTATAAGTCTATTTGTGTTTTGGTGTCTGAAAATAACCTACTAACCTGTGGTTTTGAGGAAAAATAAAGGACTCAGACCTACATTTAACATGAAATGCAGTCCATAGGTAGCTATCCCACTGGAGTGTTCATCTGCCAAAAGATAAAAGTAACGATTAAAGAGTTATTTATTCATGTGACGCCAGATAGCAATGAGAGTATGTCTCTGCCTAGAGGAATATGCAGTCTCAATTAAGTATGCAGTCTCAATTAAGTATACAGAAACATAAGGTATGACTTATTACCATAAGCAATATGTCTGTCACATTTTTTGCACAAGAGCAGACCCCCCCCCCCAAAAAAAACACAAGGAGGATGAACCTATGGGCAAATATTACAAATAATTTTGCAGCCTAAAAGTGCAATTCAAGTTATGGCTGACTACTATTCGGGGACAAGATACATATTTGCAAAAGGACACACTGAATAGACAGATTTCAAGAAAAGAATAAAAAAATAAAATTGAATATGTTAGATAGCAATGTAGACATTTAGCAAAGTCTCTTAAAAAAAGTGCAGTGTTCTACCCAATGTTGAAACTTATGGGTTAATAAAAGGAGTAATTGCTCTATAAATCTGATTATATATTTAACATTGTTTGAAATTGGAAAGTTATTCTCATTACTTTTCTGAAAGCAAATTCTTTGCAAATAATGTTATATATTTTGTGCTATGTAATCTCTCTATAACAATATAATCCTGAGAACTCTAATATACATAAGAAATTTCATGAACAGGAAAAATCCAGTTGAATTTACAGGAACTACTCTCATGCGTAAAGTTATTCATATCCTTAAGTGGTTGCAGGACTGGGGTCAGGCATTAGTACATTATATGTGGTGAGCTATGCTGGAAACTTTGTTCCTCCTAATAATTTGCATAGGAAAAGAGGAGTAAATGAAGCCTCAGTGAATGTATTTAAATGAAGCTATAAAGTTTTTGTCCTTAAAGCATACATGAAAATCCTCTTTTCTGAGAGTGTATTTATGAAATTTACAGAGCAGCTTCAACTAAAAAATAAAATTTTATTATATAAATAGTCAAGTTACCCACTCAATGCACAACTTAAGTTCTTGCTTAAACATTAGCACAGTAATTAAAGATGCATTGGACCTTGTACACTAAGATTTTTTTCTATGAGGAGTACTTTTATAAAAAAAAAAAGGTTGTAGCTTTCTGACCTTTTGTACTAAACAAATAAATACATTTCTTCATTTAATAGCTCCTTTGTTTCTAAAATGGGTTTTGCTGCTGACAATCTTCTGAAGAGGTCGTTTGGCTTATTTGTTTTCCTTTCTGTCTAAATGCTGCCAACGTGCCAGATGTCATAGCTAAGCTCAGTTTCTTCTCAAGTGTATGTGGGTACCAGGAAAATGGATGAGTAAGCAAATTATTTTCAGCTCTTATTTTGCCACACCTGGTTTTGAAGCCCCAGCCAAGTAGTGACTATCCAAAGAATTATTCGGTTTCAGTGCAGAAACAAAGAATGTATTTAAATCAGCTTTAATAGAAACAGAAGAGAAATAATACATCTGCTATAAATTGTGATGAAGAAACTGGAAGAGTCAATTCACTATGAATCCAGTAATGGGAAAAACAAACATCTATTGGAACAACATCTATGAGACACAAGGTGGGTAGTGCAATTCTTTTTATTGCACCAGTTTTCGTGGGTGAAAGAGATGAGCATTCAAACTATAACTAACTTCTTCAGGTCACTTTAGTCTTGTCTTTTTTACTAACAGAAGTTGGTCCAGTAAAAGATACTACCTCACTCGTCTTGTCTCAAATATGCTGGGCCTGACATAGCTACTCTACCACTGAAATCCATCATAAGTATTTTCAGTTATTCCATAACCTAATGCCTCTGAGCATACCACTGAAGATTAAAATTATTCAGTGCTAGAAGTAATGTCAAATATTTACATGTTACAAATGACACTAGGGGCGAGGAGTCCTATGGCACCTTATAGACTAACTGAAGTGTTGAAGCATAAAGCTTTCGTGGGCAAAGACCCACTTCGTCAGATGCATGTAGTGGAAATTTCTAGAGGCAGGTATAAATATGCCACAATCAGGCTAGAGATGATGAGGTAGATCCAATCAGGGAGGATGAGGCCCACAAAAGCTTATGCTCCAACACTTCCGTTAGTCTATAAGGTGCCACAAGACTCCTCACCACTTTTGCAGATTCAGACTAACACGGCTACCCCTCTGATAATGACACTAGGAACTCCAATTTAACTTCAAATAAATAATGTTTGCACTAAGAATCCCACCTTTAAAGCCACTAGTTCTTCCTTTTCTCCCCCATCTTCAGTAATCCTCAAGCTCACTGTCCAATAACTTGTCTTGCATCAATTTAGTCCTATATCCTGCAAACACGTACACACATGCTTAAGATTAAACATATTAGTGGTTCCATTTTGTCACACAAATTTCACTGTGGGCATTAATTGTTTGCTAAATCATGGGTTAGACAGGAAAATGTCTGTGTAAACTCAGTAACATATTAGAGTGCTATTAACCAAAAACTACTCATCACAGCAGCAAAATAAAGTATTATGTTTTGATTCTGGTATTAAGTGAGTGTTGAAATAAGAAAAGTTGAAAATCTCAGTTTTTATGCAGCATTAAGTTAGAAGTATTCAGTTTTTCAGCATAGGCATTTTTCATTTTTTAAAATAAGTATTATATTGTAACAAAACCAGAAGTCCAAACTCTAACAAGCAAAAATCCCCTGTTCCCCAAAGATTTTTTCACCCACATATTTTACTACTATGAAAATTGTCCTCCTTTTCTTTGTCTTTTACTCTCTCCCCCATGTGTGTCCCTGGAAAAGTGTTTCTTCTATTACTATATTAACATTATATTCTGTGATATGCAATCAGACACTCAGTACTCTGACTCACTGTCTGGCATTGTCTGTATTTGTCACTCTTGATCTGGCACACAGTTAACAAGAGAGCAAGTTCTCTATTCCATTCCAACCTTTTTCTCTAAAGTGACACTGACTGCTTGTGAAAGCACTGTTTTTTCCTTATGTCAAAAACTTGAGACACTTGAGCAGTGTGGGTTCCTCCCAGACACTTACCCATAAAACTATTAAAAAGCCATGCTCTAGCATATGGATGGATATATATTGTTTAGACTTATATGAATACTTTTTATTCAACACTCTTTCTGAAAGTTCATGAGCAAAATCCTAGCCCTGTTGACATTAACAGAAAACCTCACATTTCTCCCTATAAGTTGGAAAAGCACTTTGTTACATTTAACCTTTAAACACACATCCCCCTACCTCCTCAGCAAATCCAGGAGAAATTCAGCAGGAAAACTTGACAAAATCCCATTGACTTCAACTGAGACAAGATTTTGCCCTAGATGAGGGGTCATCAGACCTCCAATTCTGCACCAGCCCTCAGAGTAAGGCAGGTGTCTGAAAGAAAACCCATCTGTTTTGCCATCTCAGAATATATTTATGCCATATATGCAGCCCTAGCAGAGAATGTTCCTGAGTTTCAATGTCTGTGGTACAACATCTGATACGGTACCCCCACTTCAAGTCTATGGCTTCAAAGCCTGAATTTATTCTACTCTAATATCATATGCAAATTTTATTAACATGCTCTTTGCTCCCCCTGCTAAACAATCTGTATAGATGTTAACATGCAGATCTCAGTTCTCTATTAGTGTGTACCACCATACTCAATAAATATCAATTTCTCATTACTCTCCATTTATGATCCACAAGAAGATTTACCAGGCATTGCTTGGGTCCTTAACTCATTTTTTTTTATTTTTCTTCATTTAAATCATTGCTCTGGGGCAAGGCTGGGGATGAGGAGTTCAGTTTGCAGGCTGCCCTAAGCTGAGAGGAGCATCCCTGTCCTCTCACCACAGCAGCTTGTGGACAGAAGAGAAGCACCTCTCCATGGCTTCTGTAGCTCCAGAGGGTATAGCAAGGTATAGAATGGGGTGGGTCCCCTGGCTGGGGCAAATTCAGGTTCATCTGCCCCTGTGCTCCCCAACCAGACTGAGGAATGCAGCAAAATTTCCCCTTGCCCCATGAAGGGGAACAGCCGACTATGGTCCCATATGAATCAGGGAAGGGGGGGGGGGGACTTCAAACCCTTGTCCTCCCTGAAAAGGGAGTAGGGGGAAGTTCAGGACTGGAATAGTCCCAGATGAGGGATAGGGGCACAACTCCAGCCAGCCCCTTTCACCTTCCTGGTGATTCTTTCTTTTCTGTATGGTTTTATGAGAAGCAATCCCATTCTGAGCACATCCCATTTTCCCAGAACAACCAAGCTCTTACTTGCTTTAAGTTATGATAAGAGGAAGCTGAATACCCAATTTGGTAGTCTTAGCTCTTACTGTTCAGCAGTTTAACAGACTCTGAAACTTTAAAATACATAGTAGATTAGCCAGTTTTTAATTGGACAGATGGCCATATTTTTAAATGCCTACAATATTTAGGCACCTGCCATAGAACTTTTTTAAAAGTCCCAGTATGTGCCCATCTGCCTCTTTAGTTGTCTAAGTACCTTTAAAAATCTGACTCCATTCCATCCAAGCCTTTTTGAATTAGCTTTCAAGTAAAATTTTGAGAAAAACATTTTGAGAAATGCTTTGTTAACACACAAATACAAAACACTTCTATTGACAAATTTAGTTCTAACTAAACCTCTGAAGAAAGAGTATGCTGTAATTGTAGGTTTTATGAAAAAGGTTACTCTATTGAATATGCTCAATCACAGAAGTTTAGTAAAACATTTTCCCTACAGGTTTCAAATGTACTTAAGCAGACAAAGTATGCTAAATTTGGAGGCTTGATCAAAGAGAATAAGCAGCACTGGCAGAGTAACAGATTAGGCAGTATGCTCCATCTCTATTTTCTATAATTAGATCATTTTTCATGTCTCAAGTATAACAAAATAATGATAATCTGAAGAGCAACCACATTGTCCTTCTTACAAGTTAGCTCTGCTACGATGCCTGCAAAAATTAGACAGTGTTTGAGCAGCCTATACTGTGACAGTCCTACTTCTGCTGATCAGTCATCTCACTGTTCTTGTGTTCCCCACATTTGCTTGTGGTGTCCATCTGTTATGTCTCTTATCAGATTTTAAATTATTTGGGGGTGGTGGCTGCATTTGTTATATGGTTGTGCATAGCTTTGGATAGACGATTAGGCCTTCTGGGAACTATGGTATTTCAATAAAAGTAAATAAGAAGAATAATACTTAGATATCGTAATGTTAAACAATTCTACAACACTTATAAACAATACACTATACATACTACATGCAGAGTCCAGTAGCTTGAAAAGAAATTACAATATAAATATTATATTCCAAAATTAAGAAACTCTGCTTTGGCCCCTGCACTGAACTAATGGTAAATTTGGCTTGTTAAATATGAATGGTATGTTGAACTGAAAGAAAATTAATAGAAGTCAAACAACTGAATCTACTTCCTTCATTTTCATAAGTAATCCTTAATGTCTAATGTTTCAATATGTGACTAGGACCACAAACCACTGGGAAGACTTCATCCCCAAGATAATCATAGAAATCCTTTTGTTAGTATTCAGATATTTTATATTCAGTCCATCAAATCTGCAAACTCCAGTGAGGTCACAATTATTAGTCAAATAATTTATCAAAGGCCTGGTCTATGCAGGGAGTTTAGGTTGAACTTAGCCACATTTGGTTGAATTTCTGAACAATGAATCCACACCACCAAGCCCGTTCCATCAACTTTAAGGGCTGTTAGAATCAATTTTGGTACTCCAGCTTTTCATGAGAAGTAAGGCTAAATTCAGCCTTGCATAGTTAAATTTTATTGTAGTGCAGACATGGCTCTGGGAAAGTCAATGTTCTTGGCCTGTGAGAAGTGTCCCACAATGGCCCTCTGCTCTCAGTCTGGCCAGGACTTTAAACTCTACTGATTTCCTGGCGAAGAGGGGAAATCTGAATTTCATATCCTGTGTGGCGAGCAGATCTCAGAGCAGGTAGCACACACTTTAGCAGCACACCTGACCACAAATTCCCAGGGTTGCAGTCAAGCATCAGTAGGAGTGTGCAGGAAATCTTGGACCTCACTGCTGTGTGGGGAGAGGACTCTGTTCTTGCAGCAATACAAATCAGCAAAAGAAAAGCAGATACCTATGCCAAGATTGCAAAGGGCATGGAGGAGAAAGGATACACCAGGTATGCCCAGCAACACCACATGAAAATAAAGGAGATGAGGCAATTGTACCTGAAGACAAAGAAAGCAAATAGACAGAGAGTCTAGATCACCACCACAAACATGCGGCTTCTATGGGAAGCTACATGCTATCCTATGGGGGCGGAGGGGGACTGACCATCTTCCCTAGCCAGTCCATAGATTCCTCCAAAGACACTCCTCTGGCAGCAGTGTGGAGGACAGCATGCATGAGGAAAAGGAGGAGGAGAATGGTCAGCAGGTGAGCAGAAAAAGTGATGTTACCACCAGCCAGGACCCTTTAAAAATTTTGGAGCCAATCCCCTCTGACCCAGGACATCTCTCAGTCAGGCCCTGATCCTGGGAAGGGCACTTTTGGTGAGTTCACACTTTTTAGCATGCTACACCTGTGTTAAGGCAATGAGGGGTGATCTGAGACAACCAATTTGCCTACATAGCAGCAATCCTCCCTGCACATCTCCATAAAGCTCTCACAGAGGAACTCTTTCATCCTTCTCACAAGGTTGCTGAGGATGCCTGACTTATTTCATCCTCCACAACAGGGCACCTTCTCAAGCCAAGCCTGCAGTATGCAGTCTGGCATCATTGCAGCACAAAGCATTGCCACATAAGGTCCATCTGGACATATTCAGTCAGCATCTGCTCCCTATCACTCTTCATGATTTGGGGAAGACTGATCTTGATTGGCAACCTGGATGAAGCAGGGGAAGCTATTAGCTGATGCCACTGCAGTAAACCTCCATTTGCTCATCCCCAATGGAGGATGGCTTAAGCATCTTCCCTGGGTCATGCCCATATGCCCTCCTCCCTCCTGCTTCTGTGGGAAGTTAAAATTGCACTTCCTGGCAAACATGTGTGTGCGCATGCATGTGCTCCAAACACACTTGAACCCCTGCCCTGCCATCACGTCCAGACCCTCTTGAACCCTGCAGACTCCAGCCCCAATTTGTCTCTTACAATGTCTGCCACCAAACTGAGTCCAGCTGTTCCTCTAAGAGCTCTGTGCTGTACCTGCCACATAGTGGCTGCTTAAAAGCATAACTGTGGTCTTGTACAGAACACATCCCTGTTGGCTTTTGATGGATCTTCCTTTTAACAGATTAGACTTTATGCTCATCAGTATCTCTCTCGTAAAGGTTGCCCTTCACTTTGTTACAGCAGGTATAGCAGTGAGCATACCTCATAACTCCCCTTGCCTTCCCACTGGCACAAATCTGCAGACAAAAACATACTGGGGAGGACATGTTCAAAGAGCAAATGAAATCTGCCCACGTGAACAGAGAACACTTAAGTAAGTAGAGGAATATGCTGCTGTTGGAGATGTGAGTGGAGCACAAGGACAGGAAAGCCTGCAGGGAGCTGGAAGACATGAAGAACCGGGAGAGAGTCTTGGCAACCACAATGAATGTGATAAACTGCACGGCAGCTTTCCAGGACAGCTACATATGCAGGCACCTCTTACAGCCCTTGCAGACCCACATTCCCTCCTCATCAAGTTCCATAGCCTCCTGCAACAGGCATTCTAGAAAACCAGGGGAGGGAGACACAGGGTAGTCAAGGACAGACATACACTCACCCCCCAGGGAAGCAAAAGGCTGTTTTCACACATGATCAGCCCCACCCTGATCTCCTTTTCTGTCCCTGATGTGTTCCTTAAATTAAAAACAAAAAAACAAAAAAACACACCCCCCCCCACACACACAATATCTGAACGGTCTGTTTATTGCTTGTGTTGAAGGGTGATGGGACTTACAGGCAAGCACACAATGCAGGGGTACCTCATTAAGAGTGTCATGAATAATCCTCAAAACTCTGTCTGGCCATTCATAAAGCTGTCCTTCAAAGCCTGTGCTCTCCTTATAATTATGGGCTAGGTGCTGTGCCTTGGCTCCCCCAACCCTGGCATCAAATTTTCCCCTTTACTCACAAATACTATTGAGCAGACAACAGGCTGCCACTACAATGTGAATGTTCCTTTTGCTGAGGTCTAACCTGGTCAATAGACTCTAGATCCTTCCCTTAAATGCAGAAACCATGTTCTACCACCATTCTGTACTTGCACAGCTTGTAGTTGAACTGCTCCTTACTGCAGTCCAGGTTGCCTGTGTATGGCTTCATGAGCCATGGAAGCAAGGGATAGGCTACGTCACCAAGGATCACTATTGGCATTTCAATGTTTCCAATGTTAATTTTCCAATCTGTGAAAACATTTCCATCTTATGGCTTTCTGAAGAGGCAGGATTTCCTAAAGATGTGCCTATCATACACTTTCCCCCCACCACTCTATGTTGATGTTTGTGATCCATCAGAGCCTACAGCATCATTTAGAAGTACCCCTTGTAGTTTATGTAGTCTTTGGAAAAGTGGTTGGGCCTCAAGATAGATAGAACGTACATCCCTATCGCCCCACCACAGTAAGGGAACCCCATCACAGCAAAGCCCTCCACCTTTCCCCAGAGTCACTACCCTCCATTAAAGGATATTAATTGCCTGAGCTACTTGGTTCACAGTATCTCCCACTGCAGATTTCCCCTCTCCAAATTGATTCCCAACAGACCAGTACCTGTCTGGCATTGCAAGCTTCCACAGGGCACTTGCCACTCAGTCCTCTCCTGTCAGAGCACATCTCAATCTGATTTCCTTGTGCTTCAGAGTGGGAAAAAGCAAGTTTGCAAACTTCAGTGAAAGTGACATTATGCATGCTGATTGTTCCATAGCTGTGTCACTATGTGGTCCCAACAGTCTATGCTTGTTTTATGGCACCAGAACTGATGTTCCACTGTGACCAGAGGATCTAATGCCAGCAGCATGCAACAGTCACAACTCAAGTTCTTCACAAGAGAGTATGTTCATGGTCTCCTGAGATTCTCTCTTGTATCTGGATATGCTCTGGATATACTCCATCATAAGGCATGGTTAATATAATTGCTATAATTCTTTTATGTTGAATGGGATCTGTTACGCTGCTATGGTGTCTGCACAAATAACCGGGGATAAATAGGGTGCAAAACACTATTTGCCATTGCTTTCAAACAGGGGTGGTGAGAAGACGAGTGCACGATGGAACACAGATGACATTCAACCACCTGCTGCACAGTTTTGATCCTAGTGTACACTGGGAGTACAACCTAAAATGCAAAGGGGTTCAGGAACAGTGAGATAGCTACCCTCTGTGCACCACTCTCAAAGTCGATGGTAGCCACCTTACTGGGGGCACATGCTACTTTGAGCAGAGTCAAATTCTTGCGCACATTAATGCACATTCGACTTCAAACAATTGAGGTGCTTACAAAAATCAACCTTAATAAATTCAGCCTTATCTCTCAGCATAGAGAAGGCCTAAATTACTACATTCAAGGCTGTGGAATCAATACCCCTATGAATTTCTAGGGAAAAAACCTCCTTAAATATTTGCTAAGATTTACAGAGATATCACAGATGCATTTTATAATAGCAATCCCAGCTGAAGCTCAGATACACCCATGTGGTCTCCGTCTGTGTAGAAATAAAAATTCTAATGAGTGATTTAGATCGTTTTGGTTAAGCCTTCATAGGAGTTAACCATTCCAAGGTATCTTAATAGAATTGTCTCTGTGCACCTTAGACACATCAGTGTGGGTTTCACTCATCTGTTAAATGTGGTAGGTAAAGCACAGATATCCTCAAATGAACATAATGCAATCGTGTCAAATCTACTTTTGACAACGATTTCCAGTGATTTTAGCCTATGATATTTAAAACTCACCATTAATTTTAACATGCAACCTTATTGTTTAGGAACTAGATAGCTAGTAGACCACATGCACACAATATTTGGTCTGCAGGTATAACTACCACAGGGTGAATCTGAGACCTCTGAAGCTTAGTATAAGAGTCTCTACCCTCTGAGCTAAAAGTCAGCTGACTCAGCCCATGCTGTAGAAGTCTCTTGATCTTAGCTGTTGCTGTGGTCTAGGTGCCACTTTATGGGACAGTGAACCACACTAGGGCTACGTCTACACTGGCCCCTTTTTCGAAAGAGGCATGCTAATTTTAAACTTCGGAATAGGGAAATCCATGGGGGATTTAAATATCCCCCACAGGATTTAAATAAAGATGTCTGCCGCTTTTTTCCGGCTTGGGGAAAAGCCGGAAAAAGCGTCTAGACTGGCCCAATCCTCCGGAATAAAGCCCTATTCCGGACAATCTATTATTCCTACTTCAAAATTACTTCAAAGTAGGAATAAGAGATCCTCTGGAATCGGGCTTTATTCCGGAGGATCGGGCCAGTCTAGTCGCTTTTCTCCGGCTTTTCCCCAAGCCGGAAAAAAGCGGCGGACATCTTTATTTAAATCCCGCGGGGGATATTTAAATCCCCCGCGGATTTCCCTATTCTGAAGTTTAAAATTAGCATGCCCCTTTCGAAAAAGGGGCCAGTGTAGACGTAGCCCAGGTGTATGGGTTACACAGGTACACAGATAATTTTGATCTCCAATTTTTGTAAATCAGACTCTGAAATTACAATAGTGTTAAACAATGTGCAGTGATAGATCAAGATATTCACCAATAATACCCTTAAAAGTATGTTATTCAAACCAATTGTGTAAAATTTCCTCATTGAGAATCCTAATATTCCACTTCATAATTCAATAAAAAGTGTTATGAGCTCTTATTTCTATTTATTTCAATCAGCCACTTTCAAGAAGCCAGTTTTTGCACCTAAATACACAGGCATTTTTTATTTTATGGAATTTCATACAAATCAGGCTAAGCTTTTTGGTATTGCCTCATATTAAAATCAGATGAAATTTAAAGTTAAGTTTAGATACTTTGGCAGTTCCAGTAATGAGGCAGATTTGAATTATTCTTTAATACAGACTGGAATATAAAGTTTATAGATGCTGCAACCTCAAGTATAAGAAAATATTACTCATCCTCCAGGTTTATGATAAATGCAAAGTGTTTTATCCATTGTTGCATTTTATAGAATATATGCCTAAAAGTCTTGGAGACATTTGGTCATAAATTGAAAAATCATAAAATATTAGTATTAGTAGAAACATTCTAGTCAGAACACAAATTCAGGATTGTGTAGGCTAAGATTTCCATTTGAGTAGGCTTTTGGGGTTGGATGGAAGGGCAAAATCTTGCAGTATGTTCTCATGCAATTTTAGTTATCATGAAGACTAAAAATCTCATATCTCATCAGATTTCTGCTTTGTTGGATCAAAATCTAGATTTGTCTTCACTAAGTCAGAGTATAGGCTCGCTCTTGTTTGTGAACTGAATCCAAACCATAATTGTAAGTGGATGCAGTTCTATGAATTTAAATCTGAAGTTCACTTGAAAGTCAAAGATGTTTGGCTATGAGGTTCTGCTCTTGACCTGGGAAAACGGGACTATTACTTTATGTTGCTGTTCCATGTTTCCTCTCTATATTTAAGAGCAAAGTGAACACTGAAGTAAGAGCTATAAGCTGAACTGGGCATGATGGATTGTATTCCCTAGGCTGGTGATGTAGCCCACTAGCCAAGACACGTATAGTTCTCCTGGAAGAGTAATTTAAGAGGGTTTGATGCAGAGAAAAGATGGCCTTTTATTTAAGAAGATTCAACTTCAGTTCCTGCTACAGTCTTTGCAACCTTGGACAAGTCACATTTTGTATCGGGAAAGGTACTTCATCACAACAAAAAAATGTTGTGATGAAGAATAAATACTAGAGATGTTCTCTAATATATATATAAAAAAATCAAGGACCATATAAGTATCTAGGAGGATTGAGTATCATAATTTAGGAACAACATATAAGAGTGTGGGTTATAAGAATAGCCATACTGGGCCAGGCCAATGGTTCATCTAACCTAGTGTCTTATCTTCTGTCTGTAGCCAAAAGACAGATGCTTCAGAGGGAATGAATAAAACAAGATAATCATCAAGTGAGCCATCCCCTGTCATCCAATTACATCTGACAGCCAGAAACAGACGGACACACATGGAGTTGCATCCATGACCAGACTGGTTAATGACCATTGATGGACTTAACCTCCAAGAACTTAATTCTATTTGAATCCAGTTACACTTGTGGCCTTTACAACATTCCCTTGCAATGAGTTTCACAGGTTGATTGTAACCAATTACTGATCTATGAAAAGACTTTCCATGTCATACCAACATTGCTTATTTACTTAAGTCTTTTTTGCAGGACTTGTTAAAGGCTCTCTTAAAGTCTTACTATAGGCAAGGTTGAACAAACACATAGTGTGCACTGAATCAACCTTGTCCATGTATTTGTTGACCCGTTCATAGGGTATAGAAAGGCTGTGTCATCTGTGCAAGAGACAGAGAAGTGGAAAATATAGATGGGGGGGGGGGGGAAATGGGAAATTAGTTTGTGCAAGGCTAGGTAACTTGATATGGGTTGAAATAAGCATACTTCAGTTCCACAAATGATTCATTCTACTGAATGAGGTACTAGGATGATAACTACAATAACAGCACAATTTAATAGATCAAAACAAACTAACTTTAGATTTGCTTAACTCAATATTACACAAATCAGCACAAGCTTGGTGCTATTAGTGGTTTCCTTTCAGTTAACAAGATACTTTATTTTGACTAATTCTTTATTTTTAGCTTATGCTATGTACTGATTGCCATTGAAGTCAGTGACAATTCACAATCAGTACTCATGTATCCCTGAATAAAACTGAGTTTTTAAATCACAACCACTTATTTAAGACCATGCCAGTTTTTATCCCTCTATTGGTTTTGGATTTCGAGCTACAAAACATAAGAAAACTGAAATGCATTTGAAAATGTGTTTGAATTATATTTTTCATGAGTCATTTTCTTTGGGGAAAGAAAAGGTGGTTGTTTCTTATCCTGAAGAATTAATGACACTGCATGGACATTTATTCTCCATAGTTTTAATTTTACAAGTCCTTTTTTCCCCCCCATGGTGTTATATTTAAATTTTATCTCAGCTTAACATTCAATGTGAGAAACCTCTCTCCACTCCACTTTTCCTTTTTTTTAAAATCATCATCAAAGATAACAGAACAACTAAGTTTTTAGCAACCAGAGTTACCCAAATGGTAGCAAATTAGGAACCTCAGGGAGAGGGAGATGAAGTGAGAATGAATACATGATTATTGGAAGTAGTAAAAAGGTTTTATTGACATTAATCTGTCATTGCTCATAAGTGGCAAAGCCAAGAGTCAGATGCATATCTCAAACCAAGTAAGTGCTACTAAAAATATTAAATGTATTCTTGTCTTTTTTCCTTCTTCCTCTCTCCCTTTTCTCCCCATAGATACTGCAAAAAAATATTTCACAGAGATTATAAGGATTGTTTAACATATTTGGCCCGGTTTGTAACTTTAAAATATGTCTTGAAAAAGAGGCCAATGTATGGTCCCAAAAGTAGAGCAACCAGAGACTGAATCATCATGACTCAGTGTATTCCCCACTGGCTCCATGGTAGGCAAGTAGCTTATTATTGGTTTGGCCAATTGCTCATTATTTCTCCTCTTTGCCAGTTAAGTACTGTTCATAGCACACTGAAGTTCAGCAGTTCTACCTACTCACTGAACGTATGCAGATTCCCTAAGCTATCATCTCCATCTTCTTCACACTGAGATTGAAATATACACACAGATTTAAGACTGTCAGTCACAGGTAAACTATTAAAGCAAAACTAACTAGCAAGATTTTTAAAAGGTCGACAGTTTTAATCACTGTTTTACAATAGAATACTCAATTAAAAATTGTTGGGGATTTCTCTCTCATTTTCAAATGTTGATTTCCATTATAATGCAGAATACAAAGTGTGGAGTGCTCACTTCATATTCTTATTGCAAATATTTGAACTGTATTATTGTCCATCTCAATTATGAAAGCAAAATGAAACGTGGAATTTGCTTTTTTTTACGTAACTGCTTTCAAAAATCAAAATAACGTGAAATGTTTGCACAAAGTCACTCAGTCCTACTTCTTGTTCTGCCAGTTGCTAAGATAAACAAGTTTCTTTACATTTCTGGGAGTTAATGCTGCCTTATTCTTATGTATCATGTCACCTGAACATGAGAACCGAGTGTTGCAAGTATTTACATGTCATCTATGCGACCATTCATATGCCCTTTCATTTTTAGGCTTGCTGACTCTAGTCTTATTTTTTTTTTAAGACATAATTACACTGAAAACCAAAACAGTTAAATTAATTGCAATTTCTTTTTTTCAAAGAAGTGCAATTTCACTCTGAGATGATTTAAAAATACTATTTATTTTGTTTATATTTTACAGTAAAAATACTTGTAATAAAAATATATTGTGACCACTTTTAGGTAGATACAGTTTCTGCTCTGTTACAACTGAAATAAATATTTTTGAAACTGTAGAAAAATCCAGTATTTATAACAGCTTTAATATTTGTTTCCTATTAACAGTGCAATTAAAAAAAAAGTTAATCATTTTAAATCTTGCAATTGTGATTTCTAAAAAAAAAAAAAAAAAACAAACAAAAAAAACCTTTTGACATCCCTAATTTTATACCACCCACCATCAGTAAATCAGGCCTTTTAGTTACCATGAATCCAACTGTACAGGGCTCCAGGTAAGCCATGAATGTCTCTAAATTACCCCAAATTATTTTCTATGTCTAAAATGTCACAAATGCTAAGTCCATTATTAGGAAGCTTTCTGAGACTAGACACAAGTGCTTCATTGAATTAACCAGATACTCCAGTTTCCCCCTTCAAATGCATAAAGTTCTGAATTCCATCCCTGAAGACTTGTGAGATACAGCTTTAAAAGTCATGACATTTTAATCATAGGAAAAGGTTGTCACTAGTGAGAGTTGAATATTGCCTAACCTAGAACCGAAGCAGGCATATTTTTGTTCAAGCCTGAACAGTGACAAGTTTAAAGCCATATTTTGTGGTCTTTTTAGTATCTACAAATGTGCACTAAATATCATTGGAAAAGGAAGGATTCCTGGCTACTGAACCTTAAAATTACAGTGTTCAGGAAAGGTATTGTAGATAATTCTTAGAGAGAGAGGGACTCAAAGTTAAAATTTTAAAAACATTTCTAGAATGGCCAGTCATATTATGGTTCAAACATCACCACAGTCACAGGTCACTGCGCTCCATAAATTATTTGCTAGAGCACAGGGAAGTGAAGAGATCTGGCCCTATGTTCTGGGATTCCATTTCTGGAATTCCAGGTTTGCCTTTTGCAAATTTACTCTTTGTATATTCAGTTGAGGGGCAAGCAGTAAACTTACTCATTGAAGTCCTTTGGGGTTGCCAGTATGAGGTTGCAAAGAACATTCCTCTAGAGTCAGCCCTAGCCTTTGACTCCCACAGTTTGGATCCCAATTCTTTCAGAGTATCTTCTGCAGAATCAAAGGGGAAAAGACCTCAAAAGCAAGACTTGCATTCTCCCCTCCACTCTTCCATCACTAAGGTAAGTGGGGGTTTCCTCCTATGGAAAGAGAGGGACTAGTCTGACCTTATGTCTGGCATTTAGAACATGAATTTGAATATACTAATGTTAATATGTATGAAATAGTGTACAGTATTATAGCAGTATCATAATTATATCAATCATGTACAAATGGCATTAATTAAAATTGCTGGTTAATTAGCATGGGCAATATTACTGTTCAGTACTTTGTGGTGTATTTACAATCAAAATGGAGAGAGTAATAGTCTAATACATCCACAATTACCCATTAGGCTGCTATCTCAAATGGTCAGCCCTTGATCCAATTATGAGTAAAGTGTCTTAAAAAGAAACAGGCTAACAGGTCATTTGGACTAGTTTGTTTCAATGATATAAGAGGCCCAAAGTTTAGATGTAATTATGAATATTTTGTCTTCCCTGGACTTTGCAATGATCCAGTAATGTGGTAAGTATGAGATATTCATGATTACTACTTAGGGAAGTGGTTTTTTTCCATCTTGAGTAATGTGTGCGCTGGGGTACTGAAAGTCTGCCTGAAGGAGCAGACATTCATTTAAATTTAGTCAGATATATGGTACTATCCAGTAGGAAGCAATGCTATCTATATGCTGTGGAATGATCATAAGCACGCAAGTGTCACAGTTAGGAGAGAAGGCTCATCACAATTATGTGTTGCTTGAGTATTCAGATCAGTCAGTCTGACCAGGCTACTGTGAAAAATTTAATTCACATTGGGCAGCCTCAGAAGCTTAGTATATTTATACATTAATACACAGGTTTCTTCATATTAGCAATTGTTACTGCAGAATGATCACTCACTCATACTGGTAATGCTATATTTAGCCATATAAACTCTAGCTTGAACAATACATTAGATTCTCTCCTCTCTCAAGATGATTTATTGAACTTGTATTATGTACCTTACCAGATCCAAAACATACTGTGTGTGTTTATTAACTACAGGCAGTCCCCGACTTATGCGGATCCGACTCGGATCCGCAGTTACGAATGGGGCTGACCCTGAGTACACGGACTGCGGGACCTCGCGGTCCTGCCGCCCGTGTACTCTGGGGCTCTCTGTGTGTCTCCCTGGTCTGCAGGCAAAAGCTGCGGGGGAAGCCGGCAGCAGGACAGCCCAGACGCCCCGCGGCTGTCCCGCTGCCGGCATCCTCAGAGGCTTTGCTCCCTGTCTCCCTGGTCTGCTGGTCTCCAGCAGACCAGGGAGACGGGGAGCAAAGCCGTGGAGGACCCAGGCGGCGGGACAGCGGTGCGTCTCGGTCTGCCGCCCGTGTCTTCCTGGTCTGCTGGGGTGGGGGGGGGCGCAGCTAGTATTCCCCCCCCCCCCTCCCAGCAGACTAGGCTTTTCTCCGGACGCCTGTGGCAGAGCAGCTGGGGTGCTGCTGGGTTGGTCCAGTAGTGCCGAGGAGCGGCGCTACTGGAGCAACCCAGCAGCACCCCAGCTGCTCTGCCCTAGGCGTCCTGATTTAGCCGCTTCTGAAACAGACCAGCGCTGACTACAGGAAGCCCGAAGCAGAGTTGCTCTGCCCCGGGCTTCCTGGAATTAGCTGCTGATCAGTTTCAGCAGCAGCTGACTTGGGGACGCTTGGGGTTCTTAAGTTGATTCTGTATGTAAGTCAGAACTGGCGGTCAGTTTCAGCAGCGGCTGAATCTGGACGCCAGTTCCGACTTACATACAGATTCAACTTAAGAACAAACCTACAGTCCCTATCTTGTACATAACCCGGGGACTGCCTGTAGTCAACAAAACATACAAAGGAAGCAATATCAACCTATATTCATTAATATGCATTATTCCTTAGTTATTTCCACTATACATCTCTAGTCAATTATTAAGCAACCCCCTTATTAGGATTTTTTGTTCAAATTTTAGCTTTTCAGGTTGGCTAGAGAGCCTAAATCATTATCAGAATACCACATTTTCCCCCATTAATACTAAGCCAGTCATTAATTCAATATACTTCCTCCATCACTAACACTCATTCCTTTTGATAAATTACTATGTCTTTCAGATATAATAGCAGCTAGTTCTTAACATACCACATATCCTCTATCACATATATAAACTCTATAGAGTTTGATTATTCTTTCAGTTTTATTAATGCAAGTCAGAAGACACTCCATAGAAGTCAATGGAATTAACTCCATTGTAAAAAAATCACTTAAGGTCAGAATCAGGTTCTTTATCTCCTAGACAGTGTTTTTCTGTAAGCATGTCTGTCACTGTAATCTGATCACACATTTCCCTCAACATATACATGTTTCTAATCTGTCTTCTTACATATATATTTCTGTCATTTATTTGACACATATAGACTTTCTGTTCCCTAGTTCCTTCTGATATTTCTTTGAGTTTTTCAATATAATCTATTTCTCCCATAGAAGTACAGTATTGAGTAGTAACTGGTAAGAATATTTTTGGTGACTTACGAGATATCCATCTTTAGAAAATCAATTTTGAATCTTGAATAACTTTTGACCTCAGACAATACTGTTCTGCTTTGTTTCTTTATTTTAAAAGCTTTTAAAAATCATGTTCATGAAAGCCAGAGAGTTATGAGTTGTGCAGTATTTTGTCATACTTCTCTACAAGCAAGCAGAAAAACATTATAATCTATAGAAAAGATGTTGAAAATATACTAGAATATTAAAATGATTTTGAGCTTTCCAAATTCAAAAAGAGGAGGAAGGTGACTCTTGAATTAAGTTGATTTTATTTATTTAAAATTAGTATGTATGCACTGCATCACAAATTCAGATTGATTATACATCCACCAATACTAAAGCAACTGAATACAGAGTTGTGATTTTTCACAAAGCAGTACATTTGTTGATCAACTAATATTATTTGTAGGTCTAAATTTTGTACCTGGTTAGGGACAATGGATACTCGTATCACAGATAACTCATCATGCATTTCAATGGGCCTTGAGTTTCACCAGATATAATCCATACCTTTCCTAAGTCTCGTACTCTCTCTTCCAGAAATTTTGTAAGTATAAAAATAACTACATTCATGCAGTGTTAAAGATTACTCGTGAGCAAACATGTCCTGAAATGCTGACTAAGTATATTTTTTTTATTCTGCAATTACTCAGGAATGACTGAAGTGATTTTCCTTAAATATTCTGAAAAAAAAATCACCTCTAGGCAAAGGCATAGAAAATTTCAGTCTCCCAGGAGATTGTCATAATTCTGAACATATAAAAACAGGGTGCTAAAAAGTGACCTTAAGTAAAGCAGTTGCAGCCAGCCAACTGCTATTAGTTATTTGTATGTATGAAATATACTAGACTGACAGCCTTGAAAAAAGCTCTTTTGCAGAGGAAAAGTATAACATGGCAGTAGAGGCGTAAATTTCTAAAATCTCTCGGATTTGGAGTAACTATCTTGTTGTTCTCTAGCATCTTCTTTCATACAGGCCACTAAGCAGACAAAATAATTAAAAAACAAGGAGTTCTTAGGCACCTTAAAGACTGAGTATAAGCTTTCATGGGCTGGAAACCACCTTGCCAGAAGCACATTAAGATGCATTTGATAAAGTGAGTTCCAGCCCACAAAAGCTTTTGACCAAATACATTTGTTAGCCTTCAAGGTGCCACAGGACTCCTTGTCGTTTTTGCAGAAACAGACTAACACTGTTACCCCTCTGAAACTTGTAACAATTTAAATTTTCAATTTTAGCTGGAAATGTTTTTGAAGGAGAGGTTAAAAGGCTCTATCTCCCATAATCCACCTCTGACCCATCCATTCAACCACATGAAGGGTTTGTAAAAATGTGAAATTGGGCTTCATGCAGGGACTCAAGTCTTGCTTTCCGACCATCGAGGGGGGAAAAATAGGACTCAGTGGCTATTGTCTTCTTAGGGCAAGATTTGTTGTAAGAGGCACACCTATAATCCCATTGAAATCCACAGGATAGAATGGACATAAAGGAAACACCTGTACAAATATTTTAATCTGTAATTTTCATTTTTTTTTTGGTCTTCAGGAACAAATTTTCAGACAGCCCTTTAAATTTCCATCTGCCAATCTTGTGTACATGAACAATTGTTAGAATACATAATCTGTGCTCAGATAAAATTTTAAACAATGCCGGTCCCCCTATATTTGTTTACATGTGCCACAGACTCATCTTTTTGCTTGAATGGATTTGGCTCTGGGGAAAAAGCTAGGCAAAAAGTACTACACAATAAACCTGGGCAAAACTACTAACATTTTCTTGAAAAGTCATTAAAATACTTACATGGTTTTCCTTTAGTTGTACACGTTCTGGGTTTATTTTCCATGAACTTTTGAGAAATTTTGCTTTGCTAGTGCTAATGTTTGTGCAAAGCTAATTGCAATATTGCATGGGTAGGCTTTCACGGAAACTGAATTTAAAATTTAACCATGCAAGTATTGGATATGCTTGCCAATTAGGAGCAGACATGACTACATACCTACACAAGTTTATCTATGCATGCCTCAGCTCAGCCATGAAGTTTGTATGACTGTGTAACTCATTCAACCACTTTGTCATATATGAATCCCTCCGAAAAAAAGTATGCAACTGCATTTGCAGAAACTAGAAATGAAAAGGCAAGCATTATCTTTCACCCTTCACTTCAAGATACTGAAGTTTTGTTTGGGAATAAATAAAGGAATAAAGTTATTGCCTGAGATTTAGAAAGTTAAAGATCATGGGATTAACAGTAATAATAAATGTAACATAGTAATCCACCTGAAATTTTACAGCTTACATCATATTCCAGTGTAGAATTTTTATCTAAAGCTTAGGGCAAATATTTGAGATAAGAGATTTTAAAAAATGCTCCTGCATTTATGACTCTATGAGAGTTGTGAATGGGAGATACGAATGGAGGCAGTATTGAAATTCTGACCTTAATGCTGAACCTGGCTTCATGTTAAACTAGACAGACGGACAACTAGAACTAAACTACAGACAGACAACTAGAACTAGACAATACACATCACAGGCTTTAGATCAGTTGTAATACATACGCATCACATTCTTCCCCCATTTCTTATTTTAACTGCCTCACTTCCTCAAGAGAGCATCACCACTTCCTTATTCTTAATGTTATAGTTTTAAAAACACACTTGAAAGTTGTTCTTGGCACAGATTAAGCAGTAAGTAATTATGTTATAAAGGAGAGGAATGGGTTCAGTATTGCCCAGAAAGAGGTGCAACTGAACCTATCATTATTGCTGTTCAGTCAATGCACAAGTCAAACCACCATCAAGTCCTCCTCCCTCTAGTAATAGATTATTGACCTTTGGACAGCTGCCTGGGCAAATACAAAAAATTCTAATTGACTCTAGTGACATTTAATGGTGATGGCAGAAAGGGGATCACTGCTGGTTTTGCTGCAGCTGGCTCAGTTGTTGCAGCCAAAAAGTCATTCTTTTGGTGATCTAAGATGATTAGATTAAGTATCCACCTTGAAGAAGTGTAAGTTCTTTAGTTCACTTGGCATAAACAGTGCTTTGGGTACACTAGATCTAGATCACCTCTTAGAAGTCTCTTGTCATCCGAATTGTAAACGTGCAGTGAGTGAATACTAATCCCCATTTATAAGTGGCAGTGACCCTTTAATACTGAAGTTTCATTACATATAAACAAAGCTTTTCCCACTATTCTCCTGCTTCAACCTTTTGCATCCATTGGCCCTACATGGAACAAAGAGAAATTTCCCCTCTTACAGTGGCAATAGACATAAAACAAGATATGTGAAGAAACCTACAATAGAATACATTAACCTTACATCTCAATGTAGATGAACTTTTGAGATCCAAGTTTGGGATCTGTTTTTTGGATATGGAAGAAGATTCTGCTCATGCAAACTTCAAAAATGGAATCGTTTCAGCAAGCAACTGAAGTGTAATGCAGTTTGCAACAGTGAATCATTTTTGTCTGGACAAAAGTCAAAAATGCATTAAGGGATACATTTAAAAAAAGGAAGACAGAAAGGGAGAATTAAGGTCTTTCATATTCAGGACTGAACATTTCTGTAAAAATTTTGAAGCTGAAGTTGAAGCTTTGCGCAAGCAACTTTTTTTCCCATTAATTCAGACCTCTCTCAGGGCTCATTAGTATATTTTTAGTCACGTTACTCTTTTAAAGTGTCAAAGGACAGAAAAGTTTTTAGGCATCTACTTATTTTTTGCAACTCAGACTATGGGCCAAATTCACAATTGGTATAATATGACATTAACAAATTATGCCAATTTTCTGTGATACTTTTATGAAATTGTACTATATTACATTTATGTATCATGGTGGCATAGATACATAGTATGCAATTCAATAGGAGAAAGTTTCTGGAGTTATTGTGGCTACTGAGAATCATGTAAATATGACACTGGGGAGAGGGTTGATCAGGGAAATTCACTCATGTTGTAACACCCTCAGAAAGGTTTGTTTATAAGGGTTCAAACTTGATTCTCCAGAAAACAAAATGTACTTTTGAGCTAAATAGCCCTAGTTTATGGATCAGAAAGAAGCTCCTTGCCAAGAGGAGCTGCAATCCCTCCAGGAAGAGCCTGGAAGGACACTGGGTTACTCAGGCCTCTTCAGGCTAATTGGTAACACATGGCAGGGCTTTTAGCATATGTGTAAGAACTTATTTAATGTATTATCTGCAATGCTTTCACCTTAAATATAAGTGTCTTCTCTTAGAAAGAGCTGTGTGGAGATGCGTAACTGCTGGCAATTGCGCTGCTCATAAAAAATTGTGAAAATAATGCAAAGAGAAGGCACTGGCCTTTTCAGGCAAACAGTCTGGTTTGCTGGGAATATTCCAGTGTAAGTAGGAAACTTGCAACCTGGAAAAATCCTGGTCAGAAGGGAAAGAGACACGCGTTTCTACCCAAGAAAGTCTGAGGAGCCACGAGTTAGAATTGGTTCCCTTTATGATCTAGTGAAGGGGGATACAGATGCAGTGTGAATGGTCAAAAACTGAGAGCAGTACAAGTAAAGCACAGAGAAACAGTCTTTACAGAATAGAAATAACGAAGAGATAGGGAGAAATGAGTCATGAACAGAAGATGAAAGGTCAGCTGCTTGAGCTATGCAAAGAAAGCTAGCTCAACCCTGAGAAATTCCCAAAGGTAAGCTAATTGGCTTGCTGTATTCTACTAACAAGAAAAAAAAAATAGTCTACATTTGTAAAGAATATCCAACACACTAGCAGATAGTCCAGTAAGCAGGGGAAATGTTGGAGTCCAATCCCTGGAAGGGAACAGTGAAGAGAAAACAACCAGATCCCACTAGGAATGTGGGCAGATCTCTAGCTGAATCCTCTCTCAATCTACCTGGAGAAAGACTGATCATCCCTGGAAATCCATCAGTCTACAAACTGGAAACGAGAAAACAGACCAGGAAAAACAGTCCAAGAACAGAAGGAAAACTAAATTTGAATGAGGGCAGAAAGAAGGAGATGTTGCACCAACAGAACTGTATTCTGAAAGGTGTTCTTAAGCCTGTCTTGGAGGAGTGGGGAGCACAGACTTTGAATTATTTTCTTGCTTTAAGGAGGAGGATTTCATGGATTTTTTTTTCTTAAAATTTTTGAAATGTAGTATGAATTGAACATGGTAAGAGAGGAAAACATAGAACATAATCTAATTCCACTCTTCTCCAGGACAAAGTTTTTGAATATTTTAACCCTGATGGATTGACAGGACTATAAATATTATGAGCAATGTAAAATAAATACACACATACATACATAAAAGGTTGCACAAGCTTATGCTGACCCATGGAGCACATAGGAGAAGGTTCAGGAGAGTTCAGAAAAAAAAAGGAGTCATGATTTATGCTGAGGTATCATCTTAAATTAGGGGTTATGAAAGAAATGGTGAACTGGGAGGTTGGGTCTTCTAGAACAAGAACTATCAATTGATGTAGTAAATTATTCTGTAAGATCTGCAACTTCAATCTGAGATCATTACTAGAAGACAGAAATTTTAGTGCCATAATAACTCCTGGGAAATTGGTGCACAGGTTTTCTAGAACCATCCTGATTATCCACATAATAGGAGGCATCAGACTTAAGCCAAAACTCTCATCCATCAGAGAAGGAAATCACCTCCAGGAACCCCTGTAAAGGTTAGGAGAAAAAACAATGTTTCATATGTGGCCAGCAAGGTCACTTTGGCTGGTACTGCCCACTTAGGGTCAGTGCAGCCTGGAATGGCCAGCTGAACCCCGCCTCACTGAGTTAATTGTATGACTGAGTCTTCAGACAAAGCAAAGTTCCGTATTGCTAAAAGTATGACATGCACAAACTCTCTTGCTCCCTACATATACACTGTAAAAATCTAAAGGCAGTGAAGGAAGAGCTGCCAGGAAAATGTATGGTAATAAATTAAACATTTTGGTATTCTTAGGTTTTATATCTAACCTATTGTTTAGGGATATGTAAAAAGTTCAGTGTTACTTAACTAGAGGCCTGGGTTTCAGTCAATACTTTCTCTAAAATCCAAGTAACATTTTTATCTATACTACAAATATTGCTCATCCACTAATGTGATTTATGACATCAAATGCCAGCAATGCCCCACTGCAGTGTATATTGGCCAAACATGACAGTCTCTACGGGAAAGAATTAATGGACACAAATCAGATATCCAAAAATGCAACACACAAAAACCTGTTAGAGAACACTTTAATCTTTCTGAAGCAAAAAACAGGACTATGTAGCACTTTAAAGACTAACAAGATGGTTTATTAGGTGATGAGCTTCCATGGGCCAGACCCACTTCCTCAGATCAAGTGGGTCTGGCCCCACGAAAGCTCATCACCTAATAAACCATCTTGTTAGTCTTTAAAGTGCTACATAGTCCTGTTTTTTGCTTGATCTAGACTAACACAGCTACACATCTAGTTTTAATCTTCTGGCACTCTGCTGTTTTGTTTCAGACCAATTCCACAGAGAAGGGTTGGAACAACTTCATTCACAAGTTTAGTTCTCATGCAAATTATATGAATCCTGATATTGGATGGCTTGCACATTATCAACCAACCAAACAATGAAGGTGCTAATGGTTCTTGATGTCTGGGTAGAATCTGGTGTTGGTCATCTCCCTTTCCAAGTGCAAGCTAATTGTTCTTGTCAACCTCTTGTAACTATTTAGTCTTTAAGGTGCTGCTAGATGATTTGTTTTTTTTTAAGTCTTTCCTGTTACAGACTAACTCTGCTATCCCTCTGAAGCTTTGAAAAATACTCAGTCATTGAAGGTGTGTGTAAGAAAGAGATGGTGTTTAACTACACCACTGTTCCTCCGAGTCTAAATCATTAGTGTTTTGCCTTTCCAATCCTTCCCCTTATTACCTCTTTCAAGTTAAGAGAATAACTTAGTCTCTTTCCAGAACAAATTAAGCTGCACTAATAACCCTCTCAAGTTATGTGTGTGTGCATGCCAGACTTACTGCCTCTTCCCCTCCCTCCCCCACGTTCATGAAGTAAGCACACATTCTCAGTCTTACCCCCCAGCAACAAATAGAGGAAACCTTAACAGCTAGTCTTTCCTACTGGGTAAAGAAAAATGCAGAACATAGTTAATTCTAAAACAGCACTTTAGGACTTTAGGCTCTGCCAAATTTAAAAAAGGTTCAATCTCAAGAGACACGCTAGAAAAAGTCCTGTGAGTGGGCAACTTTGCATTGTAGAGAAGGAGTAACCAGACCATATCTAGGATATGTGTAGGAATTGTGTATTGTTTGTACATTAAAGAACTGGGAGAGGAAAAAAGCTCTCGGGAAGGAAAAAAGCGCTGGGAACAAGCTGTTTCTTGTTCTCTCTGTACCTTAAACCACAACAGATGGTAAATCAGCAATTGGTTGCTGTTGGGTTCTATCTAACCCAGCAGTGTCTTACTATCTACCAGGAACTGAGACAGAAAGGGTAATTCTATTGGGGGAAAAACCATTAGCAAAAGCTTATATCATTTTTGCTCAACATGAATATGGAATTTCTACTTAGAAAGAGCAACATCTGCTTAAGTTTCATTTTGTATGTAGATTACTTAGAATAAACAGAATTGTAATCCAATGCTTGTCTGTCGTGAGTGGGAACCAACAGGTTAAGACATTTTAGGAAGTAGGTTAATTGCATAAAGGTGATAAGTGATGGAGTAGATCAGAGATTGCCAGAAAAGGCATGAATATTTGTGTATGCTGAAAAATGAAAAAGTTGCATATACTGAAAGCTCTTCCAAACAATTACATTAGTGTATAGAGGCCCCAACTCTTCTGGATTCCCATTTACACCAGCTCAGTTCAGGAGAAAAGGTGAGAGGATGTAGTTTACAAACGGGGAAGAAGTCACATGGACATTAAGGCTAACATTTTCTCTGACAAATATTTTTACCCTGACATAACTAATGAATATTAGCCATGCTATTGTTGAACCAGAGGAGTTTTATTGCAAGGTAAATTAAGAGATTATTCATGAGTGGTACATGGCACCATCACTCTTAACAGTTCATGGTGTATGTGCTAATGGAGTTCTTGAATAGCTAGCGAGTTCAATGAGTGACTGACAGTCCTATGCATAAGTAGGTGTCAGCCGACGGTCAGGGCAGAGTGTGTGTGTGTGTCCATCCAAGAAAAGGTTTAACATCTGTGTCTTTACTGCTAGGACCGGGGTCCCATCGCAGAGGATAGCCAGCTGGCCAACAGACACCCCTTTATAGGAAGAGCTTATTACACCTCAGATTTTAGCTGCTAGAACACAGGGTTCTTTCGCAGCGGGCAGCCTAGGAAAGGCTGAGAAGTGCCCCAGTGGATCTGTCACCTGGGAGTGACACAGATCCAAATGCCCAAGCTCTTCCTATACCTGGCCTTTATGACCGGCTGAAGTTCTTTTAAATTGTGCTTGGTTCTGTTACAGCAACTGAAGGAGTCAGGTTAAAGCTTAAACAGTTACAGATTTATTAAAAAAAACTTATAAAAGCATATGGTTACAATGGCTATTGCTCTCTTTCTTAACTGTTAGCAAATAACCATTTTTAAAAATGGTTATAAAGAAAATATAGAAAATAGAAATAATGGTACCAAGTGACAGCTTAATCTCTAAAGAGCTCTAAGTCTATGTGTACACTTAAGACAAAGGACCACATCCAGGTACAATTTTTACCCCTTTCTGTGCCTCTCGACTCCAGCGTGTCAGGCCAGGGCTGGTCTCTCAATTCCTAGGAAAGACGAATACGAGCTGGGAGTCCCCTTGGAACCTCGGGAGATCAAACACCTAACCCGACCAGCAGATGGATGGTAGATTGACACTCAGAGTAAATGTGCTGCTGGACCCATCTTTATACCCCTGGGGGCCCGTATCCTCTTTCTTATCTTAAGATGCCAAATTGTACTGGTCCGTTTTGTGGTGCCAGTTCTTACAAGCAAGTTTCAAATAATTTATATTTGCAAGAGAGAACTAAATTGTGAGTACTAGACTTTTTTTACTGGGCGAGAGATTCCGCCCCCCGCGGATGGCTGTGTGTTCATATCAATGTGGGTTAAGTCCTCCTTGGCAGCCTCTTGGTCAGCAATTGGCATATCTCTGTTTACAGCCATTCACGGTCACACAGCCTGGGCCTTCTGCTCTGTGTGCCCTGTATGCTGCAGGCAAGCAAAAATGGATGTTACGGGGGGGGGGGGGGGGGGAGGGGGTTCCTGTCTGGCTACAGTAGGACACACTCACATGTTAGCAATGTTCTCAATCTGAGCCAGAGATTCTTTCCTCCTATATACCAGTCATCACAAAACTTGGTCCAGTCCACTTTGCAATACCCATTCCATCTATAAGTTGACTCCACCAACCAGAGCAGCATTCTGCACTCCTTTCCCAATCACCCACAGAGATTCCAAAGGATACTCAGTCATCCATGCAGGCATCCTGAAATCAGTGCAGAAGTCTAGTTACCTTGCCCATAAGACTATGAGAGTCAACAGGAATTGTGTACTCACTAGTCTTGTTTCTATGCTCCTCGGATCAAAAACAAACTCCAAAGAAATTGAGTACACCAATGTAACCATTTAATGCATTGTTTAGAGTCTTACAGGATTAAGTTTATTCTTTGTATTGCAAGACTAGCACCAGACTTCACTTGGCCACGTGTATGTGGGGTGGCTCAGCTTCAAACCCCCTGGAAGGGGCAGAGCCTTGAAAGGAAAGGGCAGAGCTAGGGGTTAAGGCTTCTCTGAGCTAGCCCTCAGTGCTGCCAGGCAGTGTCTTGCAGGGCTCTGGTGACAATTTAAAGGGTTCAGAGCCCTGGACCCTTTTAAATACTCAGGTCCTGAGAAAAAAAAAGCTTCTCTCTTCATCTTCCCTCCCTCCCCCCGCAAGTTGAAGGCCCCATTCTATTGTAATCTACCTGTCTGAATAACTGTAGTGGTTTGGGTGAAGGGAGATTGCATGCTGTTTATTGGTTCAGTGATTGCTTCCTGGAAATAAAAGCATATAGAAAAAAAAACTTCATTCACACAAGCCAAGTTTCCTTTCAACATTTTTTGCTTAGAGAATTCATTCTCTAGGGCATAAAGATTTACATAGGTAACACCAACCAATATCAAGAGGAGTTAATATACAAATCCTGTATGCTTCAGTTGGAGCTCAGTCCTACCCCTCTACTGCAAAAAGGATTTTATAGCCGCACTTAAAGAACATTTTTTTTTAAACAGAAATGGAGTAACATTTTCTGGAATTCTGTATAATATAGTGTACATGCATGCAATAATTGAATTACAATTAATAGCTGTGTTTAAAGTTATGAGCTTTTGGTTAAATGAAGTATCTAATATAATGAAAGAGGAAAAGCTGTTTGGTCCACAAAACTAAAACTTTTTACTTTTTCATTATCTTAAACTCTGGTATCCTACTATAACAAAAACAGCAGCAGCATTTAATAGCACTATTAACTCAACAACCTAAAACATCTATATTAATTATATTCATTATACTTAATTGAACATAATAATCTAACCTAACAATTCCTTGTACACTAATTAATAAAACAGCATGTCTTCTGAATCAGAAATGCATAACTGTTGTGTGCCTTGTGCCAGAAGAACTTTTGAATACATACGAACTTCCCCTATTTTGGATGAACTGTAAAAAGGTAGTTTAAAGTTAGTGTTGGCACTGACAATATTTTTTGCCAATTAAAAAGTTAAATGAAAGTATCTCCAAAAATCATTTTTCCATAAACTTCTGGCAAACTGAACTTTCTTTATAATGGTGTATCTGAATTTCCAACTTTTTGAATGGAAGTAGATTTCCTACAGGTGGTATAAAAACAACATGGTATATTCTCTTCCAGAGATGGTCCTTAATTGTCCTTTGCAAATGTGGTGTTAGATTTCACAAGATCCCCCATGAAGCAAATATCTACATTAATATTTTATAAACCCCATAGCCCTCGCTCAACTCAACTCTAACTAAAACTCAGACTTAGCAACATGTGTATTTGACTGCAGTGATCATACCTACTGAGTCTAAATCCAAGTCCTAACCTCTATTCCAAGTCCCAATTGCTAGTTCTAAGATCCCAATTTTGATTCTTCAATCTTTTTCTAATTAGAAGCTTAATTAAATAGTAATTAATTATACACACCAATATTGATAGTGTTTTGATTTAGATTAGCTTCCAGTTCTGTGAGCAAACAAGACAGGAAACACACATTTGATGGGTGCAGACAGTTATATGCCATAACATGCTTTTTTTTGGTTTAATTTCAAAGAGAATTTTGCATTGTCAAATTTGACAACATAGTTCTTAAATGGGTAAAGAACTGGACCATTTTTAAAATTGATTCATATGAAAAAATTTGAAAAGTCTTTATTCTTTCTTTATTTTTCTATTTACTTCCCTTCCTATGGGAGTTCTAAATTTTTTGTACCTGCCTTGATAGTATAACAGGTTCTCTGCAGATGGTTTATCTGTTTGGCAGTAACCCATTGCTGCAGAACACTGTTTTACCACACATTATAAATTATTATTGATGATTTCTTAATGATTTCTCATTAGTTCATGTGTATAGGCCCTGACAGCAGTTTTTAACAGATTAAAATTTTTCTATATAGGAAAAATTCCCCTGATATACTAGGCCCAAAATATGCAACTGGATTATTTAGAAGTACCACTACATCTTCCCTTTGAAGTTTGAGTCTGCATGGATGTAGAGGAATACCTCTGTGGATCCAGTTGCAGGACTGTAGTTCAAGGCTTGATGTACATGCCAACATAGGTTGGTAGTAACAATGTTGTTCAGCAGCATGGAAAATCCACACCTGAGCAACACAGTTCTACTGACCTAATCACTGAAGTAGACAGTGCAAGGTCAACAGGAGGGCTCATTCCATCAACTAAGCTACCATCTCTCAAGACCATGGGGTACTTATGCCAATGGGGGGGGGGGAGATCTTCAGAAGGCACTACAGTGCATCTGAGCCACTGCAGTGCTGTAAGTTTAGATAAGTCCCTAGTGATCCTCTAAATTTAGCCTCTAAAGGCATTTACATTAACTTCAACTCATTTTCACCAATTACTTTTTCCCTAGAAGAAAAGGCTATGTCTCACACAAGTTCAAAGGAGGCAAAGTGTAGACTTCTTTTTGAGGAAGGCAGTAGCCAATGCTATAATTTTTCTTTTATAAACATCCAACTTACTTAGGTTTCAAGACAAGGAAAAAGTGTTGCTGTGGGCTGAGGGTAAGGGAGTGGAAAGGAAGAAACAAGAATATGTTGAGAGTTGCTTCAATTATCTTACAGTATTTAATACTATTGTGTAAGAGTGCAGGCAGAATGGTTTAAATTAGAGCCTAGAACAAGCAGTGAGTAAAATGAATGTTTAACCATTTTTCTCCTTTCAAACAAGCACACATTCTGAAATCTCTTTCCTCTTCTTTAAAAGAACCATTTTTCACTAAAGTGTGCCATCATTTCCCCCACCACCAGCCCAGAGTGCATTGTCAGCATAAGTGAGTGATGATATGCTAGTCTTGTGCATGTATTATGCGAAGAAAATTTTGCCTCTGGCATTTCTCCATTTCTGAGAAATAGGGAAGTAATCAAACTAGTTGGTGAAGAGGCCGGAGGCTGTAGTAACTAGTTAACCCAATTTAAATATTGCTATTTTTGTGAATAAGTGATTTTTATGATTGAACTCTTTTTTAAACTTACTTACTTTGGAACTTCTACATATTCAGAGCCCTGAAAAGATCTTACATGTAGTTCTAAATATGGTTAAAACAACCATCAAAGACCAAATGCCACAGGAAAGTCCAATTTCTCTTTTAATCTGTGAAAATCAAGTAATATTCATGGACCAAGAGGAAGAACAATGCTTATAAATAGAACCCCATCCACACAAAAACACCACAGTATTATCAGGGAGTTCTTTAAAAATCCTAACCCAGCACAGCAAATCTTGTCATCTATTATATATCAAATATTATAGTAAATATACAGAGCAAGAATATGGAATGACAGGCAAGAGAACTTATTTTTTATTTGTACATGTGGATTGGATAACTCCAATGAAAACAAACGGATCTTTCTTAATTGGAGAAGCAGTATGTCCTAGCAGACTGATCATAGGACTGGAAGTCAAGAACTTCCAAATTACCATGGACAAATCAACACATCCTATCTGTACATCCTTGTGCCAATTCAGAGACAAAGAAGAGTGGCTTGCCCACCATCTTCTAGACTAGGGGTGTCAGTGTACCGCTAGTGTTGATTGCCTAAAGTCATTTTGGGCTTTGAGGCACCAGAAGAATAACTGAGGTATTGGACTGGCCCATCCTATTTACATATTCCAGAAGAAGTGTGACTTTTACCTGTTATAAGTACACTTTAGATTACTTCATGAGCCAGAAACTTTTGAACAAGGCCAGGATGTTGCATAGCCAACTGTACATTGCACAAGGAGTATTCTCCCGGTGAGCATAGAGGACATGTAGCTGCTTTATGGACACTAACGTAGATGATTTAGGCTGCAAGTTATCCATGAAGGTCTTCCGTGTCTCCCCTCACTGCATATAGGGAAAATTATAGCTCCTTAGTTTTCAGGGGAATTGTGAGAATTAAATGGCAATTTTTGTTATGCATTTTGAAGACTCTTAGTGTTAATAATAATTGTATATATAAAGTAACACCATCTCCAAAAAGGAGGTGTGATGGGGCCCCGCAACCCCGCACTAAAACCCCCGCGGCAAAAGCCCTATTTGGGCGGCGGGGAAGCGCGCACTGGCATTGTGCCGGCTGTACTCACGCCATGGACCAGCTGACCGCCTTGGCGGCGGCGGCGGCAACACAAACGCTGCGGGTGGGGTGGAGTCAGCTGGTTACATCAGAAGCACGTCACCCTCTGACGCTGGGGCACGGCAGGAGTCTTAAATGCCGCCCCAGGCGGGGGGGGGGGGAGAGAGAGAGGAGTGCGGAGGAAGGCAAACGACGGGGGGGAGTTGGAGCCTTCGCCTGAGGAGGCGGGGCGAGAGTAAGCCCCTCTTGGCTGCGGAAAGCAGGACTTCGCAGACCGCCGTGGAGCAACAGAGTCCGGAAGGTCATCTAGAGAGACGAGCAGCAGACCCACGGAGGGCCGAGTAAGCCAGCAGCAGAGAAGGGGGGGACAGATCGGAGAGGAAGTAGCCCAGGGGAGGGCCATATAAAAGCCCCTCACTTGGACAGGTTTCGGGAGGATGCCCCTGCCAACCAGACCCGGACCGAAGTTGGTCCATGTCCTTTAAGGCCTTGGGCTGGGGCCCGGGAGTGAGGGTGGGCCCGGGCCTCCCTCTCTCCTCCCTACCCTGCACCCCCTCTCGGCATAACTGAGAAAGAACAAGCCCCGCCGGAAGGGGTAAAGCCCAGGCTGTGTGGGCACTGTTGGAGGACAGTGGCCTGAATCTGATAGTATCGCCGTCAGCGGAGCCAATTCCCCAAAGTTGACGACGAGCGACACTGTGGGGGCAGACAGAACCCCTACAGGAGGCTTCACAACAATTTCAAAAATTTAAAGCCACATAAAATCAGTACAAGAAAAAATACTGACTTCATCTGGTACATTTAAAAAAAAGTGAGATGGGTGTCCTATAGAGAGGTGAGAAGGGAAGTGTTAAAAATACTTCTGAAAAAATTCTCTTTGCACATATTGTTACTACTCTAGCCTGTGTTTAGGCATGCTCTACAAGAAGTCTTATGCATATATTAAGCAACAGACTGGATAAAAATCCTGGGGATACAACAATATTTTAAATCCCTCACTAAGTTTGCCCACTGTATATAGAAGCAAGTTATGTTTAGCATCATGTCAGCTACTCGTGATTATCCTTACTGGGCCCCGTACCTTCTAGATTTGACTTAAAATGGCAACTATAGTTTTGTCATTCAAGCAAGATTAGCACAATTAGAAAAAATAATTCTAAACTCATTTGAAAGTGTTTTGAATGATTCAATATTGCCTGGTGACCTGTTCTAAGAAAGTCACTTGCCCCTATCTTTAGAAGAAAATTCTCAATTCAAAGCCATTTGGAGTGGAGGGTGGAAATCTACAATGACTATAAGGATGCACACATTTTTCCTATTACAGGTTGTCCCTCTCTTAACTGGGACTCTCTGATCCAGCAACATCTATGGTCCAGCAGGACCATGGCTGTTCCTGGATCACAGAGGCCAAGAAATGGGAGGTTGGGCCATGGGGCAGGAGCAGCAGGGGGCATGAAATCTCAGCTAGGAGGCAGGACACGGAGGGGCAGGTGGCACAGCAGGGAGCTCTTGCCCCTGCAGCCAAGTGCTAATGGGGGCCTGGCGGCAGCAGCAGCAACAGAGCTCCAGCACCAGCTATGGAGCTCTGGCAATGGCAGAGCTGAGGTCCCAGACCCGGAGCGCTCTCTCTGGCCATGGACCTCCGGCCCTGCAGCAGCCAGGGAGCTCTATCCAGGCCAGGGAGCAGCGGCATTAGGCTGGAGCACTCGCTGGGAGCAGTAGGATAGCACAGGCATGTTGGGAGAGACCTCCCCTGGTCTGGCAAATCCCCTTTTTTGAGACCAGTCAGGTCCTGAGGGTGCTGGATGAGGGAGATCCAACCTGTACTATTGTAACAGTGTCATACTTCAAAAGAAAATAAAGTAATATGGGAGTAACCAAAGTCTGACATGAAAATGAACATCTGAGACAAGTGTTGCTTAAACTCAGCTTCCGATGTGTTCATTTTTCCTTGGATTTGTCAGATAAGCCAACAGACAGGATTATTTACCTCAGATCATTGACAGATTTGTGTGAGGACTACCACATGAAACTTGAAACAAGAAATTCCAGTGAAACTGAAATATTACATAAAATTGTGTGGGTGTAGCTCACCTGGTTTGAAATGGAACTCCCAGCCAACCAACTGGACTATTCAGGATAAATCTCCAATAGAAAACCAACCCAGAGATTTCTTCTCTTTTAGCTCTGTGTATCAGGTTTTCCTGTAGAGACAGTGTGATTAGGCCTGCAACTTTTACTCTTAATTCAAAGAAAGATTGACTAGCCACTAGCTAGTAATGGCACCAAATAAGAACTACCAAATCTATAGCTTCACTGCAGTAACCAGTAACTGATTACAAGTGCTATTTCAGTTCCGGTTGACATGCAAGCAGCTAGGAATTTCTGGAAGAAAGACTATCAGCTTATTTGGCCAGACTGTGATTAAATGACTTTTGTATTTGCTGCACAGTGGGAGCTACTCTTTTAACTTGAAAGAAAACTGTGTTTTGGAACTGCAGGTCTGGAGTTTCAATTCTGTTGATGTGCAGTCTCGGTTTAAGACAGATCTCTCATTATAGCTTATTCTGTGCTCCTGAAGCTACCACTGCAAGTATGTCTGCCTGTATACATTATTTCTTTCTATAGGTGCCAGTCAGGCATGTATATTATATGCTCTCATAGATCCCCCTTCCCTTTTGAATTCTATTAGGATTTAACTAGAGTGTTTGCCATTTCTGAAGGAAATTTGGACGTGTTTTACAAAAAATAGGGTCAATAAAAACCTTGCAGTTTGACAAAAATCGAAGTATTATTTCCATTTTGACATAATTTATGAAACAAAAAAATCCTTTCCAAAGAAAACAAATTTCATTCTGATAAAGTAATAATGTTCTGGCTTGGCCGTCTGAAAACGCTTCTCGCCCCCCAAAACAATTTCATCAAAATTGACATGTTTGTGGAAAGTTTCAGTTTCAATTAAATGACATTTTCTAGTGAAAAAAACATTTCACTGGAAAATTTAGCTTGTTTCAATTGCAAATTATTATACACCAGTGTCATCCAAGCTGAAAAAAAGGACTAATAAGGGGAACAAGAGAATTTGAGTTAAGTTCTCCCAAGAGCCAGATGTGCTATCCCACTGATTTGGTCACTGGCCTGCTTTGGAAGAAGACTAGGAGTAGCAAAAAATCAAAGAGCCAGTAAAATTTATCTAGATTGGTCATTCTCTTACAGTGCATCTAAAACAGTAGTATAGTGTAGAGTGTTCCACCTGAAGGAAAAAGTCACATAGAAGAGCATATGGAAATGTTTAGAGACCATAGAACTCCAGCTTCCATGGTTCCACTTTTGGCAGAATTCAAGTTTAAGCTTATTTTCATTCTTATGAAAGTTCCTACCTTCTAGCTAAAATCCCCATCAGCTACAGATGCAAAGAATTAAAATGCTTATTTACAGAGGGAAATTCTTGATGCCTAGCATTATTAGCACCAAAACTCTGCAGTAAAGTCTCTTCCACTTGTTATTTTCAGCCCTTTAATTCTTCTGAATAGTGTTTACAGGAGTGCAATAACCTATGTAGGTTATATCATAACATTTACTAACACTCACTTATGGGAATCTGGACAAACCACAGTTAGCCTGTTAACCATAAAAGTTCTGAACTTGATTTCATATTTCCATAAATGACAAAAGCCTGCACAACCTTCAATGGCTATTTCCTAACTTCTGTCATTCACATTCTTGAACATGAGCTGTCCTGGTGAGGATACTCTTACTAGGTTTATGAATATTCATTAATTTGTTCTGTGTTCTGCCTCCTGTTTCAGTGATAAATAGGCATGCTATTATGTTTCTACAAGGCAGTTTTGTTTTATTAAAATTTCAAAAGCCATTACTCCCTCCCTTTTCTTATTCTAGGCTTCCAAAAAATTTGCATGACATTGCAATTCTTAGTGTACTCACTCTCGCCGAGTTTTATTATTTCATTGAGCTTTACTTAAGATTTCATAATTAATAGGTTTATAATTCAAAAGATCTTGCATTTTAATGTCCTTTCACTTAATCTAGTTAAGAAGATGGAGTGGTCTATTAGACCATTGTATTGGGACTCAGACTCAAGTCCTACTTTCAGCCATGCCACTGATTTTCTGTGTAACCTTGGATCATTTACTTTATCCCTCTGCTGCTTCTGAATTCACATACTGAATTTTTATTGTCTATTTAGGGAGTAAGGATTTGGTCAATGTGTGGTTGTACAGTGCACAAATAAAATAGCTTAGGGTACACGTCTAGACTACATGCCTCTGTCGCCAGAGGCATGTAGATTAGGCTACCAGACATAGTAAAATGAAGCGGCGATTTAAATAATTGCCGCTTCATTTAAATTTACATGGCTGCCGCGCTGAGCAGACAAACAGCTGATCAGCTGTTTGTCAGCTCAGCGCGATAGTCTGGACGCGCGGGGGTCGACATCAAAGGTATTTGTCGACCACCCAGGTATACCTCATCCCAGGAGGCATACCTGGGTGGTCAACAAATACCTTTAATGCCGACCCCCCGCGTGTCCAGACTATCGCACTGAGCCGACAAACAGCTGATCAGCTGTTTGTCTGCTCAGCGCGGCAGCCATGTAAATTTAAATGAAGTGGCAATTATTTAAATCGCTGCTTCATTTTACTATGTCTGGTAGCCTAATCTACATGCCTCTGGCGACAGAGGCATGTAGTCTAGACGTACCCCAAATCTCTTTCAATATACAAGGGATGTCATGAGACAAACATCCAGTCAGTCTATTTTTTATATAATTTCTCTGATGATTGACATTTTCAAAAGAGGATGTAGTGTTCGGTGATTTGAGCAGTTGATCAGGAGCCTTCCAGTGCTAGGCTAGCATTGACATGAATTATCAGTTCACTTGATCTTTCAGTTTCAGGGTGCAAATAGTCTGGATGATTAACAGTGTTTGCATACTTCATGTGTAACTGTGGAACTTTGTAACTAATAAGTCACTTATAATTAATGCATGTTATAGGAAAAGGTTTGGATTAAATACAAGATGTAGGCCTCAGACAAGGCCTACATAACGATGTTCATATTAGGTAAAGCCTTGTAATAGATAAAACGAAGTTTAATATTGATAGACTTTGTAACTTTGTTAAAATGACTAGAAGTACCCCTTTGTTCCATGCTGCAATTCTGTAAATGTATTGTTTGTGTGAATGAGAGAGAGAGAGAGAGAGAATGTTTTAGGAGAGAAGTGTGAAAGCCACTGCATGCTCAAATGGTCAGATGAGGGACCGGAGACTGAGAAGCACCAAATAATTATCAACCAAGGGAAAGCACACAGAAGACACAGACTACCGGAGCAGATGGACGAACCCTGAAATTAGTGGCAAGTACCCCTTGATAGGTAACCAATAACAAGCTTTGCCAGAAGACAACACCCAGGAGGATTATCAGCATATGGATATCAAAAGACTGTGAGAACAACTTCTTCCTGATAAGCATGTGTCATAGAAGATTGACTGTGATGCTTAGTGACTGATTAAGGCCTGACAAGGCAAAATGCATAGACTTGCATGGAAGGAAAATCCTGTAAAGGATGAGGTGTCTTGTATGGTTCTTTGGGTTCTCGTCCTGCTAAAACTATGGAGCATCAGTCAGGATTGACAAGAACCAGGCTCCTTCCTTGCATCTGACCTATCTGGCCAATAGGTTGGGCTGATAGACTGGTAACTATTCCATCAGCAGGGTGTGGGTGGGTGTGAATGCATATGCTACTTCATCATCAATAAATGTGGCATGTTGCCTTATCCCCCTGAAAAGATCCCATGTGATTCTTTTAAGCGTAACACTTGAAAATATCACCTTGACTGTTTGAAATCCTTTCTTCTTGCTGCATGATTGATCAACTAACTCACATGATATTGTTTCTGAACACTGATTCAAAAGTGAAACTAAGCAAAATGAGCGACATCAACAAGCAGAGAATCAAGCAATGAAGTGAGTACACACAAGTAATTTAGCTACAGATAGTTGAAGGAGGAAGAAAAACACATTAAAAATCAGAAACACACAGTGGGAACCAGTTTAAAATGTTACCAACATAACAGTGAGCTGGCTGTGGACGTTCCCAACCATGACAAAAACTTTAGGAGCAGATACAAAAAGTTATATTAAAAGTAGCCTATTATTTAGTTCAGTGGCTGGGGAAGTTCTTGAAGTAGCACATCACAAGAAAATAATAATGGTGATGTGCTCACTCATATAAAGTTTGAACAGTTCAGAACTTTTTGTAACCATAGAAAGAACATTGTTTGTCCATAGCACCAATTTAGATCTGATCTTCATTTCTGAGCAAATTGGATTGACAATTATGTAAGAGAATTGAGTCCAAAAGCACAAAGCTGTGAGGTTTAGAAACAGTGAAAATGATATGTTTAGAGACAAAAATGTGTTCTGTGTGACTGACAAAAGATTGAAAGAAAGGTTATTATGGGAACCTGATTTGTGCTTAGAAAAAGCAATAGATTTCTGTGGGACCTCAAAAGCAAAAAAATACTATTCAACTAGAAAAAAAAAGACTGATCAAAGGACTGAAAAGTTTGTACAGGTTGTTTAATAGAAAAAAAAGTATTTGGGCCAACATGTCCAGAGTTCAGCCACATGAGAGCCTGCACACGTGGACCTGATTAAAGAAACCTACTGAGAGCCTGCAGAGAGTTTGGGGCCACGTGTCATGTGTGTGGGTTATTCATGGATGTGCAGAGCATCCATTTACAAGAAAAGAACAAAAAATCCCGTACCAAAATAGAACGGCAGCCTACCCTCTTCATAGGGGCAGTGTCATAGGTTATAAAAGTCACACAGCTAGCCCAGCAGAAACTTTGTACATGGTGTATATGGAGTGAACCTATACAACTTTTTCAACTTGATACTGGTTTTGAAAGGAAACATTTTACTAATTCACCTCTTACAAGAGATATGTTCAGTCCAGATTAGACATGCTGACCCTATTAAGCATATTGCGGCAGTAAGGTAAAATCTTCAAAAAGGCCTCACTGCAGCAATTGAAAGAGACAAAGTCAGACCTTATGGCAACCCTAGAATCACTGGTCTCCTGGAAACATGTGACTGATGCCCCACTTCAGTTTCAGTGAGATGGCAAAGAACAGAAAACAGACACCATACAAGTGGCAGAAAACATGGCAAAATTATATAATTACTTGTTATTGGTTTATCAGGGAGAATGTTAGTACGAGTTGCCACCTTATTGCCCATCAGCACTCCAAAACATCCAATTTAAAGTCCATCCATCCAAAGAAAATATTGTATGTTATGCTCAGACAAAAGAAGCTTCCCTTACCATCTCCAGGCAATTTCACTGTAATGCAATATCTAATCCATACTTAATATTTTTATTACATTTTTGATATAATAAATACAATGGACCAGGATTCTGTTGCCCGGTTCCTTCTGTTTGTATATAGAATAGGGCAAAAAAATTAAAATGCTATCAAGTCACAATGACAGTGATTTTCATTCCCTTTGTACGAACAACTTGAAGGTGGTCTTGGGCACTGTTTCTCAGCCTGTTTTTTATAAAGCACCCCTTTCAAAAAAAATTATACCCCCAGTACCTACAGTTTTCAGACAATTTTTTTTTAGCATTGCAACACATTTGTTTTAACAATTTAATCATAACCGGGCAGGCAATGAACTTTTTGGGTGTAAAAAATAAATAAAGTGCTGTAAAACTTAAAACAAATATTCAATTTTCTCCAAATTTCAGTTGTGTTGACATCTCCCCCAGACTTCTCTTGAGTATGCCTAAGGGTACTCATACCACTGGTTGAGAAACACTGGACTAGGGTAATGACAGTTCAGGTCACAATGGTGTGCCCTATGCATTTCTCCATTTGGTGTGGGGAAAAGACTGATGTTAAATTGGGAAACTAACAGGTTGGGTGTGGTTTCCCCCCATGTGTGTTTCAAACACTGAGACTGTCCTACTTAAAAAAAAAAAAAAAATCCTACAACCTTTATTATTCCTAGAAACAAAATGATGAAGAGCTTTAATCATTGCACATTTTTAAAGGAATGTGTTGTGCTCTCAGCTCCTCCCCCCCATTGGCATACTATACTTGTCTAAATAACAGTGCAGATATCCAATAGAAAATAGGATAGTCACAACTTTCACCTTTTCATTACAAACTCACATTTGCAATGTGTTTGTCAGCACTTCCTAATAAGCTTCTATATTTAGGAGTTCACAGTTCTGACAAAAAGAAAATCTACAGAAGTTAAAACTTGATAAACAGACCTTCATCCCAAGGAGAAAATGTTATGAAATCTTTGGTGGAAATCAGACATCAAGTTATTTTAGAGGAAAGATATATTAAAGTTTAACTTGAAAAATACACTGTTCTCTGCTTTGCCATGGTTGCGTATGCCTAAATTCACAGGACTGACAATATTTAGGGGACAAAGCACTCTATTCTCGATCTGGGGCCTGATCCAAAGCCCGTGGAAGTCAATAGAAAGAGTTCAATGGGCTTTGGATCAGTTTCCTAACACTGCAGTCCTTCATAAGTGCAAAATTGGATTTTTTTTCCCTTAGTAAGAAGTGTAGAATATATAGGAGCATATTATGTCCTCTATATGAATGAGATTCAGACACATTGGTTGTAAATGGGAAAAAAGAACTTCATTTCTATGGGTTTGTCTACACTACCCCGCTAGTTCGAACTAGCGGGGTAATGTAGGCATACCGCAATTGCAAATGAAGCCCGGGATTTGAATTCCCGGGCTTCATTTGCATAAGCGGGGCGCCGCCATTTTTAAATCCCCGCTCGTTCGAACCCCGTGCCGCGCGGCTACACGCGGCACGAACTAGGTAGTTCGAACTAGGCTACCTAGTTCGTGCCGCGTGTAGCCGCGCGGCACGGGGTTCGAACGAGCGGGGGATTTAAAAATGGCGGCACCCCGCTTATGCAAATGAAGCCCGGGAAATTCAAATCCCCGGCTTCATTTGCAATTGCGGTATGCCTACATTACCCCGCTAGTTCGAACTAGCGGGGTAGTGTAGACATACCCTATGGTACTTTTGTCAGAAAGCATTAAGCTTTCACAGGTAACCATTTAAAAAATAATCAATAATTCTGCAGCACCATGGAGACTAATAAAAATGCAGATGGCACCATGAACTTTTGTGGGCACAAGCCACTTCCATTTGTCCCTTTTTTTTCCCTTTAAGAGATGTCCCTTTTTCAGGGCGTAATGTTCACATTGCAGATCATGTAAATATTGGACACATTGTCTTCAACGATGTGTGTGATAAAGCTACAGACTAAAAGTTAGAGCGCTTACTCGATAAAAAATTTAGAATAAGTATGAAAACATCACTTGTTCACAGACTATTCATGAACACGATGCAAAGCTAATGGAAAAAGTCATTTGTTATAAGCTATATGTCCAAATATCAGAGATTACATCAGTTTCCCTATAGCATACAGTTGAGAGGACACTCCTAAAACAACCACAATATATATACACACACAGACACACACACACGTGTAAAATATGCCTAATTATGCATTTCTCTGTCTTGTGCATCCTTCACACAAAAATGGTTGTTTTTTTCCGGGCATAAGGTTGTTATCCATACATTTCTTTTTTCAAACAACAGTATACAAAAATCATTTTCAACATGTTCCCTCACTTTTTCAGAGACCACACCTCTATTATGAAATATTTAAGGCTTAGGTAGACCCCAGAAACCCAGATCTGTTCTAAATTAAAACACTCCTGTAAAGTGCGTAACAGAATTTTTGCATCCTGCCCCAAAAGAAGAATAACTCATACATATAACTTGTTCCACCTTAAACATTTTCACACATTCCTCTTGGGGTGTGTCTAGACTACATGCCTCCTTCGACGGAGGCATGTAGATTAGCCAGATCGGAAGAGGGAAATGAAGCCGCGATTAAAATAATCGCGGCTTCATTTAAATTTAAATGGCTGCCCCGATCTGCCGATCAGCTGTTTGTCGGCAGATCGGGAGAGTCTGGACGCGATGCCCCGACAAAGAAGCCTTTCTTCATCGACACAGGTAAGCCTGGTTTCACGAGGCTTACCTGTGTCGATGAAGAAAGGCTTCTTTGTCGGGGCATCGCGTCCAGACTCTCCCGATCTGCCGACAAACAGCTGATCGGCAGATCGGGGCTGCCATTTAAATTTAAATGAAGCCGCGATTATTTTAATCGCGGCTTCATTTCCCTCTTCCGATCTGGCTAATCTACATGCCTCCGTCGAAGGAGGCATGTAGTCTAGACACACCCTTGGAGTTGAATACAGTGTGCTGTGAAAATATAATGGAAGTTACATGTGAATACCAATGGGAGACTAGTTTCTGAAGACTGGGACTTTTTGCTGTTTACCAAAAAAGCACATACTAGTTTCTTCTGCCTTCTCCCACGTTTTAGCATAATTATACATTGATTGCCTTTTATATAATGTACCAGTAACACAGTGTACCAGTAAAACTGATATTTAATGTCGACAAAGGCAAAGAAAAAGAAATCCCTGCAAACAAAAGTTTCAGATAGATATTTTAAAACCATTACATAAAAATATTAATGTAAGAACAGCCATAGTGGATCATTTCCAAGTTCCATCTAGTCCCGTATCCTGTCTTTTGACAGTGACAAGTAGTAGGTGCTTCAGAAAGAATGGATACAAGAGATAATTATGGAGAGATCCATTCTGTACTGCCATTTCCATCCCTGACAAAAAGAGGCTAGGTCTCCATCCCTGCCCATCCTGGCTAATAGCCATTGATGGATTTATCCTCCATGAATTTATCCTCTGGGGTTCTTTTTTGAACCCCATTGTATACTTCTCCCTCACAACATCCCCTGGCAAAGGTGTACTGAGCATTGTGTGAAGAAATAATTCTGTTTTAAACCTGCTGCTCACTAATTTCATTTGGTGACCCTCCAGACCTTGTGTTAGGAGAAGTAGTAACTAATGCTTCTTTATTTATTTTCTCCACACCGCTCATGATTTTGTTTACCTTGATCATATTCCTCTGTTGCTTTTCCAAGCTGAGAAGTCCCAGTCATTACTTTCTTCTCATATGGAAGCTGTTCGATGCCCATCATTTTTTTCATCTTTTCTGAAACTTTTCTAACTCCAATATATCAGAAGTGGTAAGCAATGATTGCACAGGTCACAATGCAGCATAATGGCAGAAAGTGAATGACTCAGGTTTTAAGATCAGAAGAAACTATTGTAATCATAAAATCCTAGAGCTGGAAGAGACCTCAGGAGGTCATCAAGTCCAGCCCCCTGCCCAAAGCAAGACCATTCCCAACTAAATCAACCAGCCAGTGCTTTGTCAAGATGAGACTTAAAAACCTCTCAGGATAGAGATTCCACCACTTCCCTACGTAACCCATTCCAGTGCTTCACCACCCTCCTAGTGCAATAGTTTTTCCTGATATCCAACCTAGACCTCCCATACTGTAATTTGAGATGATTGCTCCTTGTTCTGACATCCGTCACTTCTGTGAACAGCCTTTCTCCATCCTCTTTGGAACCTCCAAAGAGGAGATCCATCTAGTCATAGAATCATAGAACTGGAAGAGACCTCAGAAGGTCATCAAGTCCAGCCCCCTGCTCTAGGCAGGACCAATTCCAACTAAATCAACCCGGCCAGGGCTTTGTCAAGCTGAGACTTAAACACCTCTAGGGATGGAGACTCCACTACTTCCCTAGGTAACCCATTCCAGTGCTTCACCACCCTCCTAGTGAAATAGTTTTTCCTAATATCCAACCTGGACCTCTCCCACCACAACTTGAGACCATTGCTCCTTGTTCTGCCATCTGTCACTACTGAGAACAGCATCTCCCCATCCTCTTTGGAACCTCCCTTCAGGAAGTTGAAGGCTGCTATCAAATCCCCCCTCACTCTTCGCTTCTGCAGGCTAAACAGACCCAAGTCCCTCAGCCTCTCCTCATAAGTCATATGCTCCAGCCCCCTAATCATTTTGGTTGCGCTCCGCTGGACCCTCTCCAATGCGTCCACATCCTTTTTGTAGGGGGGGCCCAGAACTGGACACAATACTCCAGATGCGGCCTCACCAAAGCCGAATAAAGGGGAATGATGACATCTCTGGATCTGCTGGCAGTGCTCCTCTTAATGCAACCTAATGTGCCATTAGCCTTCTTGGCTACAAGGGCACACTGTTGACTCATATCTAGCTTCTCATCCACTGTAACCCCCAGGTCCTTTTCTGCAGAACTACTACTTAACCAGTTGGTCCCCAGCTTGTAACTATGCTTGGGATTCTTCTGGCCCAAGTGCAGGACTCTACACTTGTCCTTGTTGAACCTCATCAGATTTCTTGTGGCCCAGTCCTCCAATTTGTCTAAGTCATTCTGTACCCTATCTCTGCCCTTAAGCGTATCTACCTCTCCCCCCAGCTTAGTGTAATCTGCATCCCCTCATCTGCATCCCCTCATCCAGATCATTAATAAAGATATTGAACAAAACCAGTCCTAGAACCGAACCTTGGGGCACTCCGCTAGAAACTGATCGCCATCCTGACATCGAGCCATTGATCACTACCCGCTGGGCCCGGCATTCTAGCCATCTTTCTATCCATCTAACCATCCATTTATCCAATCCACAATCCCTTAACTTGCTGGCAAGAATATTGTGGGAGACCGTATCAATAGCCTTGCTAAAGTCAAGGTATATCACATCCACTGACTTCCCCATGTCCAACCTCCTGAATATGGCAGGCCAGAGAACCTCTCCCACCCATTCTTGTAATAGACCCATATTCTCTGGATAAGTTACTCAAGTCCTCAAATCTTGCTTTAAATACTTCAAGTTACAGATAAATACAGTTTAATCTACTTCAAACCAGAAAATGTCCTGTGCCCCATGACATACAGGAAGTGAGACTGTGTCTATCACCCCCACAGGATATTTGCTAATCTGTGGGGGAGGGGGAAGAGAGATCCCAACCCTACATATGGCAAGTCAGACTTTGAATATGTGGGTGAAAACAGACAGCTGGAAAAAAATTCCCTGTCCCTAAGAGCCATCCCCATCTAGTGCCACGTTTCCAACTGTTGGAGATTTTTGCTAATAGCAATTACTTCGTACCACCTCACCAAAAACTTACCACGTTCAGTCTTGAAACAAGTGAGATTTTTGCCCCCCTCTATTCTTTGGAGGCTTTTCTAAAACCTCACTCTTCCGATGGTTAAAAGTCTTCATCTAATTTCAAGTCTAAACTTATTGATGACCAGTTGATTTTTGTTCTAATGGTCCTGAACTTAAACTCTTTTCCCTTCTTGGTATTTATCCCTCTGGTGTATTTATAGTGCCCCCTCAGCCTTCGGTTATGCCAAAAAAAGCCAAACTTCTTAGGTTTCCCCTCTTAAGGCAGGTTCTTCTTTCTCCAATCATACAAGAAGACCTTCTACACCTGCTCTAAGTTTGATGTTCATATAAAAAGAACTCAAGAGACCAAAATCAAAGAACGGTATTTCCGAGGAGATCTCACCAATGGCAGAAAAATTTCCCTCTCTATTGGGAACAACAACTGATGCATCCTAAAATTGCCGTAGTCAAATCACACTGGTAGTTCAGTCACTGGGTGATTAATCAATATACCCAATCTTTCTCCCAATCTGACACATCCAACTAATGCATGCTCAGCTTTTAGTAAAAATTCTTATTATGATCCTTTAAGTGTATGGCCTTTGCACTATTAAATTACATTCCATTTTAATTATTCCAAGGTTAAAGGTCTTCCAAGTTTTCTTTTATGATATTTTATTCCTTCTTCATACAGTTGGACATTCCTGATCCGTCACCCATGAGACCTGACCAGTCCTGAACCAGGGAATTTGCCAGACCAGAAAAGGTTGTTTGTCACAGCCTCCAGCCACTGACACTGCCAGGAGGGTGAGGAACACTGCCTCCAGCCCTGGCCAGGCTGCCAGCTGGATTGCGGTCTCTGCTGCTCCAGCCAGACTACATGCTGACTACATGCTGCTCCAGCCAGACTACATGCTGACTACATGCTGCACTACCGTGGGCTGCCACAAGCTTTGGCCCTACACTACTGTGGCTGACAAGGGCTCGAGCTCTAGTCCCAGCTTTGGGGCATCCCGTAGGCTTTGGCCCACTTCTGAAGGCTGCTGGGGCTCCAGCCCCACACCCTGCTGTGGGCTGCCACTAGCCCCAACCCCACTTGGTCCCACACTGTCACAGGCTGTCACCAGCCGGGTTTTGAGCTACCAGGGGTTGCCCCAACCTGGTCCCAGTGCCACAGGTTATGGAGACTGCTGGGGGCTGCTTCCAGCTCCAGCCCCATTGTTGCAGGTTCCTGGGTTCTGTCACCACCCCCAGCCCCTGCGCCATCCCACTGCTTCAGCTTGGCCCCTCATGGATCGTTCTCCTGCTACTAGGGGTTCTCTGATCCAGGAACATCCTACTGGACCATGTATGTTGCTGGACCAAAGAATTCTGGTTTGGGGAGCTGCAACCTATATTATCAATATCTCTTAACTTTTGGCAAGCCAGATTTTATTAGCAAATTCCCACTTTGTGCTAATAAAGATTGATCAGAACACTAATTCCTGAAGAGCTCCACTATTAACCTCTCTCCAGACTGACCATTCACCTTTCAGCATGACCTGTTGTCTCCTCTTCAATCTAGTTTCTTATCCCATTCTCCTATTAATCCAGATCATCTTCAATTTAACATACAATTTCCCATGAGGAATCGTACCAAATGCTATGCAGAATTCTAAGTAGATTAGATTTACTGCATTGCCTTTGCCTAGAAAATCGTTAAGTAAAAAAGAATCAGGTTGATCTAGCCTGATCTACCTTTTGTAAAGACATTTTGTATGTCTCTCCAGTTACTATTTACTTCTACATCTAAACTCCCTTCTCTTTCCAAATTATTTCTAAGACCTTGCATACAATTGCAATCAAACAAATGGGCCTATAGTTTCCAGAATCACTTCCCCCACTTTCTTAACTATAGGTAAAATATTTGCAGTTCTCCAGTTATAGCATACATTTCCAAGTTTACAGATGCATTTAAAAATCTAGCCATCACCTACAGCTAAAACCTCTCCAACACATCAGTGATATACAACCAATCCTGGCCAATGATCCCTCACTTCCACAAGCCTTGGGAGGCAGGCCGGTACTCGCTTATAGACAACCCACCAACATGAAGCAAATTCTCACCAGCAACTATTCACCGCACCACAGTAACTCTAACTCAGGAACCAATCCCTGCAACAAACCTCAGTGCCAACTCCCCCCACATATCTACACTAGCGACATCATGACAGGACCTAACCAGATCAGCCACACCATCACTGGTTCATTCACCTGCACATCTACCAATGTAACATGTGCCATCATGTGCCAGCAATGCCCCTCTGCTATATACATAAGTCAAACTGGACAGTCCCTATGTAAAAGAATAAATGGAGACAAATCAGATATCAGGAATGGTAATATAAAAAAACCTGTAGGAGAATACTTCAATCTCCCTGGATGCATAGTAGCCGATTTAAAGGTAGCCATCCTGCAACAAAAAAACTTCGAGAACAGACTTCAAAGGGAAACTGCTGGGCATCTGCAAATTTGACACCATCAGTTAGGATTAAACAAAGACTGTGAATGGCTAGCCAACTACAAAAGCAGTTTCTCCTCTCTTGGGCTATGTCTACACTTGCAGCTTCTCACACAAGTACGGCTGTACTTGCGCAAGAATCTGCAGAGCGTTCACACTGCCTGCCTGCTCTTGCACAAGTAAATTTACAGTACGGCATGGTAAGAGGGGGCTCCTTGCGCAAGAGCTACGCTCTTTTTTGACAGGTGTAAGCCCTCTTGCGCAGGAGCTCTTGCGCAAGAGGGCAGTGTGGATGCTCAGCAGGGATTTCTTGCGCAAGAAAGCCCTATGGCTAAAATTGCCATCAGAACTTTCTTGTGCAAGAGAGCATCCACACTGCCATGGGCACTCTTGCGCAAAAGCACAGCTTGCACATGGCAGTGTGGATGTTTTCTTGAGCAAGAGTTCTTGCACAAGAACACTTGCGCAAGAAGCCACAAGTGTAGACATAGCCTTGGTGTTTATACCTCCACATCAGCTGCTAGAAGTAGGCCTCATCCTCCCAGATTGAATTGACTTTGTTATCTCTAGTCTTACTCTTGATTGGCATTCTTTTTTTTGGCCTGCATATTTATACCTGCCTCTGGAATTTCCACTACACGCATCTGATGAAGTGGGTCTTTGCCCACAAAAGCTTATTCTCCAATAAACCTGTTAGTCTGTAAGGTGCCCCAGGACTCCTCATCGAATTAAAAATATTGTTGTTAGACTTGTAATTTCATATGTTAGTTATTTTAATATACAGGCAGTCCCCGACTTACGTGGATCCGACTTATGTCGGATCCCTAGATACGAACAGGGTGAGGCAACTCCCACACATGCGCAGCAGCATCCCCGGGGCTCGCTCACCTGGATCACCTTGGGCCGGCTATGACTGGCCTCCGCCTGCAGCAGCAGCTGGCCGCAGGGAAAGGGGTCCCGCAGAGCTGCCGGGCAGAGGAAAAGTGCCTCCCCACATCTGCTGCCCACCCCGGCCTCGCAGCCTGCATGCCCCCCCGCCAGAAACAGGCTTCCCCCCTTCCCCCAGCAACCTGGCTGCCCCCCGGCAACAGGCTGCCGAATCAGCGGACAAAAGCAGCCTCTCTGCCCCCTATTCCCACCTTCCCCCTCCTCCCCTCTATACATGCTGGGCTCCCTGGGAATGCAGCAAAAACAAACAAACAGACTCCACCAAAATAAACAAAGTGTGTGGCCTCATTGTGTTAGCAAAAAAAGGACCCTCCTCCTAGAACCCTGGGTGGTGTGTGGAAATAAAGCTATTAGCTCAAAGCATGGTGCAGAGCTGTTTGGTATTTGATGAGTTACTTCCTTAGTCCTGAGTTTGTTGCAGGATTAGCATCTCAACTGGAATGAGAAGACAGTAAAGTTTACCATTCTCATATAGCCCCCTAGGCTGGAAGGAGGACACAGAGGGTGAGTGGAGACAGCTGGGGCGGAGAGGGTGGAGCCACAGGGGAACGCCTGCGCAGGTGTTCCAGAGGAGAGGACAAGGCCTCGCTGCTGCTCTGTGACCCAGGCAAAGACCAGGGCCGGACTGAGGTGCCAGGACGCCCTGAAGCTCCTGGCTAGACCTCCTGCTGCTTCCCACCTTCAGCATCCTGTCCCTAGTGCCTGTATGTCTGCCCTGCTTTGCAGTGGCTGCGGCTCTGGCTCCTAGAGGATGTGGGGCCTGGCTGGACACGCGAGGTGGCTCAGATGAGCGCCAACAATCAGTCACAAGGGCAGCCGTGGGCCGGGGAGCGACGTGGAATAACTGGGCAGCACAGAGTCAAGCCCCGGGTTCTCTGTGTAGTAATGACATGGCAAGGGGCTCAGGGTTGGACAAGGCGGAGGAGGGGAGGAAGCAAGAATGAGTTGAGCGAATGCCAGAGGGGGGGCTCGGGGAACTCTGTGGTCTTGACAGCTCTTCCTCCCTGTCACCACGCAGCACAGTGGACGATTTGAATGGACAGAGGTGGGCTGCTGAAAAAGCTTCCCGAGAGATAAGGGGCTGTAACAACAGTGTACCCCACTGAAGATAGCTAAAAGGCCTGCGTCCCGCTGACCAGAACCTGTGTACATACTGTACAGTGTTTTTTGCACCCTGCAACAATGCCTCCAAAACACAAATCTGATGCAAGTGCTGGTGAGACAGCAAAGAAAGGAAAAGCCATCACCATGGAAGAAAAAGTAGAAATAATAAAGAGATCAGAGAGAGGTGAAAAACCATCATCCATTGGCAGAGCATGTGGTTACAGTCGGTCAACAATCGCAACAATTTTAAAAGATAAAGATAGAGTAATAGAGCATGTGAAAGGCCATACCCCAATGAATGCTACGATTATTACCAAGCAGCGCAGTGGTTTAATTATCGAGATGGAAAGGCTGCTGACAATTTGGATAGAAGACCAAAATCAGCGTAATCTACCTATCAGTCTTTCTTTAGTGCAGGAAAAGGCTCAAAGCCTTTTCAATGATTTAAAAGCTACTCATACAGCAAGTGAAGGTGATTTCAATGAAGAATTTGTTGCAAGTAAGGGTTGGTTCAATCGCTTTAAAAAAAGAGCAAATTTGCATAATATTAAAGTTCAAGGTGAAGCAGCGAGTGCCGATGTCAGTGCTGCATGTTCTTTTCCCAAGATATTGGAAGATATTATTGACGATGGAGGCTATTTGCCAGAACAAATCTTTAATGTAGACGAAACTGGCTTGTTTTGGAAAAAAATGCCTGAGAGGACATACATTTCGAAAGAGGAAAAAAGTGCACCAGGACATAAGGCATCAAAGGATAGGCTGACTTTATTACTTGGGGATAATGCATCTGGGGATTTAAAGCTGAAACCTTTGCTAGTGCATCGCTCCCTAAATCCGAGGGCACTACGCAATGTCACTAAGGCATCTCTTCCTGTTATTTGGAGGGCAAATTCAAAGGCTTGGATTACACTTGCTGTGTTTGAAGAATGGTTTTCAAACCATTTTGTCCCTGCTGTTGAACGTTATTGCTTGGGCAAAAACATTCCTTTTAAAATTCTCCTTCTCCTTGACAATGCCCCTGGACATCCAAACACTTTAGATGACATGCACCCCAATGTAAAGGTGGTATTTCTACCCCCCAACACCACATCACTAATTCAGCCAATGGATCAGGGAGTCATAGCCTCTTTTAAGGCCTATTATTTAAGGAGGACATTCTCACAAGCTGTCAGGGCTACCCAAAAGGATGAGATGACCTTAAGGGATTTCTGGAAAAGTTATAACATTTATGATGCCATCAGCAATATTGCTGATGCTTGGCATGAAGTGAAAGACAAATATGAGAGGAGTTTGGAACAAATTGTGCCCCCAATTCACAGAAGAATTTCTGGGGTTTACAGATGAGGAAGTCGCCGAAACCAGGCAAGCTGTGGTTGCTATTGGTAATGAACTGCAGTTGGACATCACTGAAAATGATATCATAGAGTTACTCGACTCCCATGGCAAAGAACTAACCAATGAAGACCTTATGGAACTAGAGCAGCAGATAGAATCTAGGGAAGAAAACCAGGACTTAGAAACTCCACAATTGAAAAAATTTTCTACAAAAGAGTTAGCTGATGCTTTTCAACTTATTGAAGCAGGAATGGCAAAGTTAGAGGAGCAAGATCCTGATAGAGAGGTTCGAAAAAGTTTACCGCACAGTTAACGAAGGTCTGAGATGCTACAGGACTATTTATGATGAGAGAAGAAAAATCTCTAAACATACCTCCCTTGATGCCTACTTCAAGAAATTGACTCCAGCAGCAGAATCTGACTCTGACTCTCTAATACCAGTCCCATCCTCTCCAACAAGTCCATCATCCTCTACCAAGATTGTTTAAGGTTGTCCTGTAACAATTCTTTAAGGTTGTCCTATAACAATTCTTTAAGGTTGTCCTATAACAATTCTTTAAGGTTGTCCTGTAACAGTATTTGAAACATTCAAGCATTTATATGCACAGTTAAAAATAAAGAATATGTTAAGACAAACATTTGTCCAAGTTGCATTTAAAGTAGAACTCCATGCAATTTTTTTTTTTTTTTTTTTAAGTTTGTTAGTTTGGTGTGGGATTAGAGCCACTTGAGGTTTTACTGCTGTCTATATCCTCATTAGAAAGATTTATTCTCATTTCCAACAGGAAGTGAGGGGAAATCTACCCCTAGGAAGGGAAATTCACTCCTGTAAGAGTTATCATGGGAAAAAGGTGTCGCCACTGAAGCTTTATCGCCAATCCTTCTTTCCAAGACAACCCAAAATATTCAAAATCCAATTGTCACAGGGACAGAAAGAGATGTGAAATCTTCTGAACAGGGGAACAGACAGCAAAACAAACATTAAAGGGGAGTTAACCTTTCCCTATGCTATCCAAAACTAAAAAAAAATGTTTGGCTTGAGTTTCCCCTACAATATGTATCAGTTCCGACTTACATACAAATTCAACTTAAGAACAAACCTACAGTCCCTATCCTGTACGTAACCCGGGGACTGGCTGTACTCTGATGAAGATTGTACTCTTGGACTATTTCCTATTGTGTTGCATCAGAATCTACATCTGTTCATTGCTAGCAAATCAATGTTCTTTTGCAATGATTATTTTTTTAATTTGCATTGCAGCCTAATGTAATCAAGAAAGTTTACACTTAGCACAAAGGGAAAAAAACCAGAAGTTTAGGAAAAAAAGTAAGTCCAGATCTGTTGTTAGCAAAACTTGACATAGGTCTACTGAACTAAATCACTATACCTTTAGATGAAGGGAGGGTTGATAACATTCTTGTAGGCTGAACTCGGCGATATTCACATGAATCATATTTCTTGTTCGTTTTACTCGTATCTCAACATTTCATAGATTTGTGCATGCCCTTCTGAACTACATTTAGAGAAAATATGTAGGATTCAAACATCCTATGTATTCTTATACATGTATCTTATAGTATAGAAAAAGGATCTTTATATATGATCTAACGTATATTATTAAACTAAAATAAAGTCTTATGTGCATCCAGCAACTTTTTAAAGTGAATACAACTACCCTGTTATGCATCATTAACATTACTAAATTATAAGTTAATGATGCAGAAATTTATAAAGTTAAGAATAAAGCATAAATCAGTTATTTCAATTGATCGGCAGTGCATTATACAATGTAGTTATCAGTCATGACACATATTGTACTACTGTTGCATATATTTAATTTAATAGAAAGAGATCAAGCAGTGAAATGAATGATAAAGCCTTCTTTACATATCATTTAACCCAGCTAGTGTCAGACCCTATTGAAAAAGCATGTCCTCTGAAAACAGGGTTAATACGAAGACCAGTAAAATTCATACACAGTTGTGTGCAGACATGAACCCAAGTCCAGCAATAAGTTAAATAAGAAATGCTAGCACTGGTCACTATTCATAAATAAAACATACTTTTGAAGAAATATTTTGTCCTATAACTACATGATATTATTGATAAAAAAAGCAGAGATTTCATACCCTTTAAGGCCTGATTCTTGGCTGTAATATACCAATTTTACACTAGTGTAACTCTTGATTTCAACGGTCACAAAGGCACAAAATTGGCATAAAAGAGTGGAGAATTTGGCCTTAATGTCAGAATCCTATGTCTATTCCACCTTTTTTCTAAAGCAATCAAATAAGAATCCTTCGGCTTCTGTGGCAGGTGCAAATGATGTTCAATATATCATCCATTACAGATCACTCAACCCGATCTATCCTTAATCGACACCATAAAATGGGTAGGTCATAGACGTGCACTAACTCCAAGCAGCAATCAAGTATTTATGAAAGAAATGGCTGTTCCTCTCTTCACAACCCCCTCCCAATCTGAAACTTGTTGTTTTAGACTCCCTTGAACCCTGAAGGTTCATCTTTCAAAATGTGAAATGAAAACAGTGTGATGCCTTCCCTATATAGTTCGAGAATTATTGAGGAAAACCTTATTCTCTTATTACACTAGCGGTCACAGACCCTATCATTCTCAGAGGGTGACAGAAAATCATTGAAACAAAACTCTCCATTGTCCAGCAATGATAAAGAAAAGTACAGTTCATTCCTAAACCAGTGTATCAGTTGTCACCGAACAGTGGCAGCATATAAAATGCTTGCCTGCTGAGGCCTGAATCATTGGTCTGAACTTCTTCCATGTTTTTACATTAGGATCTTTTCTGCCACACAATCATTTGCTGACTCAGAGAGAAATGTATAAGCCATAGATAGAATAGAGCAGAAAGAGACAAAATAAAACAAACTCAAGAGCATGGGAAAAGGAGATAAAATTTTATAAAGATCATGAAGATAAATAGTGGAAATAATCCTGGAACTTATGTTGACACAATATAGGACAGTCCTTGCAATGTGCTCCTTTTAGGGTCTCCCCAGAGAAAAGTCACATGTCCCATAAAAAGAGACTCCCCCATTAGCAATATTGTCTCTACTGTGCCAATTTTAAATAGGCATTTATTTAAACTTTAAAGCGCTATTCAATTTTAAAAAGGAATCTTTAAAAGGAGATATTTGATCGTTAGACTGGGGAGCTAAACAAACTTACACCAGCTGATGTCAGAGAAGCATTTGATTTATTTTAGTTGAGTGTTAACCCTTCATTTTTAAAGAATTGTATTGAGTTATATGAAAACTATCTTTATGCTTCTCAGAGGAAACACTGAGAAGTCTTATTATGAAATAACTACCACCGTGAAATACTAATTAAAAACAGAACAAAATGTCTGGAAGATCTAGTGAGCTAAACTGAATAGTTTCTGTACAGGAAAAATCACGTCTTCCTAACGCCTTAGAATATTTTTGAAGGCCTGTGTGACTTATGGCAATTTCCTACATATTGTTAGAAAATTTTACCGAGGTTTAAGAATTTTAGTTTTCTATTGTATTAAAAATGCAAAAATTTACACATGGCTGTGAACCATGTTTTAGGTGACCTCTAAAAGGAAGATTTAATGAGAGGCCTGCAAATTCAGAGGACTTTATTGAAGGGATCAGTTAGGAATGGACTTTTGGAACAAATGTGTGCAAAACGGATTTCCTGGAAAATGCATAGGAAGAGGTTAATGCACATTGCCCAGCTTTGTTTTAGCCACGGATAGAACAGAGAGGAAGGAGGGAAAAAAATGCAAAAATCCATCTCATTGCCTGCTGATAACCTGGTCCCAGAAACTGGACATCCAAAGCAGAACAAGCGAGTTGTTGTTTTTAACCAACACAACTTAGAAACACAACTTGAAACCATGGGAAGATGTAGTTAAGGGTTTTGAAGGACTGGTGCCTATGGGTACGTCTAGACTACATGCCTCTGTCGCCAGAGGCATGTAGATTAGGCTACCAGACATAGTAAAATGAAGCGGCGATTTAAATAATCGCCGTTTCATTTAAATTTATATGAAGGTTAACCGTAGGGTGCCTCAAGATTCCATACTTTTCTGCTGAACCTTTCCCCCCTTGTTTTGTAGCCATTGGCTGCAGTAGCACCTGTAACAACCTCAGAGGTGACTCAAGCAAAGTTATCCTAAATTTAGAAATGTTCAGATCTGTAGCCAGTGGCTCATACCCATCTCTAAGCTTGTATGATGTTTCATTAAACCCAGTTTCTAGATGTTTATCCAAACAGCTCACAACCTACTACCACTTTTTCTCTTTACAAACATTGAGAGCTAAGTTATTTCACAACTGTTATTGCCTTGCCCCAACTACAGAATGATTTTGAGTCACTAAATCACAATTCCACTATATGATTCAAATGAAAGCTGATATTCTCAGCTAAACAAAGTAAACTTCTAGCCCATTCCAGGTGTAGTGAAAAAAGTTTGAAATTATGAACCCTAAATCTACCAAAAGATGAATCAGACAACCTGAGAGCTTATCGTTTTAAAACGAGTATCATAATATTTTGGGGTGTGACAGATTTCTCAACACTTGAAGCTGGCAAAGGAGCACCACTTTTCATGGAGAAGCTTAACACCCTTGAATGACTGTCCAGCTATTCGGGGGAACAAATCCTAGACTTCTCCCACTCCCTATTATCCCTTTGGGTCAGAGACGGTAGTGTCAGGTGAGCAGCTGTTGAACACCCAGAAGCTGAAAATCTCAATCTGAGCAGGACCAAAGAGAAGATTAGAGTAATGAGGTGGCCTTCATCCTCCTTTCCTTACCACAAGGCTACATAAAGCAATCCAGCCCTAAATTAAATAATCCTTAAAAATACCCCACTAGAAGCAAGCAGTTACAGAGACACTTGCCTAAGGCCCAGAACAGACTCATGTCCAGAGACATGATTATAATTTGAATGCTCCTGGTTTGGATGCCTGGGCTCAGACAATTAAACTATTCCTCTCTGCTTTTTGAACAATTTAAGAATCCCCAATTAGTTTTCAGAAGTTTTACTTCATGGCTCAATGAATCATTGAGCGCTCTAGTGGCAACATGGGTTATATTATTAATTCAGTGTATTTTGGTGACATACAAAGTACCAGCTTATAGACTTTTAGAAACAGGCCACATTTTTTGTCACTCAAAATAAGTAGAAGAATTAGGCTGTGTCTACACTGGAGCGATCTCACACAAAAGCGGCAGCTCTTGCGCAAAAACTTGCTGCCTGTCTACACGGGCTGTGTGAGAGAAATCAGGGCTTCTTGCATCTGAACTCTGATGCTCCCGCTCAGGAATAAGCCCTTTTGCGCAGCTGTTCTTGCGCAAGAGGCCAGTATAGACAGGCAACATGAATTTCTTGCGCAAGAAAGCCCTATGGTTAAAATGGCCCTCAGAGCTTTCTTGCGCAAGAGCGCGCCTACACGGGCATGGATGCTCTTGCACAAAAGCACATGCCAGTGTAGACACTCTTCTAGAAGAGTTTTTGCAGAAGAACTCTTCCACAAAAGAGTTTTTGCATGAGAACGCGCCAGTGTAGACGTAGCCTTAGACATTGGAATGCAATTCCAATCTGAAAGTCAAAGATTTAGGAAGACATTAAAAAGTACTTTGAATAAGGGTGGAGATGTTACTTAACACCATAATTTTAAAGCTTGTATATAAAAGCACAAGTGTCTTTTTAATAACTCAGTGGAGGACAAAAGAGTTTTTGAACAGATACAGGCTTAATGCTTGCTTGATTGTGTGGTTTTGTGCTGTATGTATATCACCAAACAGAGGGTGCAGTCAGTTTATTTTTGGAGAAGATACAGCAGCACAAATTTTGGGCTCTTCAACATGTGTAGGAGAGTTGGGGACGGAAGAGTGGATGTCTCAGTCTCCTTGCTGGGGAATCTATGTATATTTTTCCCACAGACATATGGATCTGATTGAATGGCCCTACATTGTCCTCTCTTGATATGTTCAATACACAGGTATGCTTGGCATGATCAGGAAGGAAGGAGACATAACCAAAGCACATTATCCTGAACCTATTTGCAGGCTGATGGATGATGCCATAGGAAGCTATTAAGAGTTTGAGTTTTTCTAGCCTCTGCATGGGAAAAGAGCAGTCTGCAAGGTGCAGAAGTGCTTCTTAATCATGTTTCCCAAAAATCCCTATGGGCTGCAGCTCTTGATTTCTACAGATCCAGACTAGCATTGTTATCTTCATCAATGCAGCTACTATAACGAATCTATATTACATTGCATAATGCCAGATTTCTATGCCTCTTTCAGTATGGTTACACTTCAACAGTCTGATTCACCACCCTTACTCTTGTTTTCTTCTTGAGTATCAAGTGGAAAATTCTACTGCCACTGTGGCAAAACAGGTTCCAAAACTGGAATCATATATAGTATTATTTTTATAGTTTTCACAGTTTGCATTGCTACTCCAAATTATTCTAAGGACCAAACCAGCATGTGGCAATCTATCTTGGAGATAGAAGAAACTCAAAAGCCACTTAAAGACATGTTTTCCATCCCCAACCCCTATCCCTGATCAGTTCATCCTAAACACAGAGTTAGATCACAACTAAGTTTTATGAGACAAATTACGTTGTGAGTAATGCCAGGGTAAATCTAGAGTAGTTAGGGTTTGGTTTGAAATTACCTTATTTTACTGTTTCTATAGATTTTGAAATAACCATCCTTCTTTTATAATGAACTTATGAATTGTTTTGTAGGTGGTATTTTGTGGAAACAGGGAAGATAAGTCAAAGCAGTGCCAGTGAATCTGCTTTTTTAAGATTACCACCTTTTATTAGGTGGAAGTGGGCATAGAAGATGGAAATGTTGAGAGTCTCTGGGTTAGTCTAAAGGATTAAAAACAAAGGTGATGTCATGCAAGGCGTCTACTAGAGGCCACATAACCAGGTGGAAGAAGTGGATGAGGCTTTTTAAAACAACTAACAATCATCCAAAGCCCAAGATTTGGTGGTGATGGAGGATTTCAACTATCCAGATATATGTTGGGAAAATAACATTGCGGGGCACAGACTATCCAATAAGTTCTTGGACTGCATTGGAGACAACTTTTTATTTCAGAAGGTTGAAAAAGCTACCGGGGGGAAGCTGTTCTAGATTTGATCCTAACAAATAGAGAGGAACTGGTTGAGAATTTTAAAGTGGAAGGCAGATTGGGTGAAAGTGATCATGAAATCAGAGTTCACAATTCTAAGGAAGGGTAGAAGGGAGAACAGCAAAATAGAGACAATGGATTTCAGGAAGGCGGATTTTGGTAAGCTCAGAGAGCTGATAGGTAAGGTCCCATGGGAATCAAGACAGAGGAAAAACAACTGAGAAGAGTTGGCAGTTTTTCAAAGTGACATTAAGGACTCAAAAGCAAGCTATTCCGATGTGTCGGAAAGATAGAAAATATGGCAAAAGACCACCTTGGCTTAACCACGAGATCTTGAATGATCTAAAAATAAAAAAGGAGTCAAAAATGGAAAGTAGGACAAATTACAAAGGATGAATATAGGCAAACAGCACAGGAATGCAGGAGCAAGATTAGAAAGGCAAAGGCACAGAATGAGCTCAAACTAGCTACGGGAATAAAGGGAAACAAGACGACGTTTTATAAATACATTAGAAGCAAGAGGAAGACCAAGGAGAGGGTAGGCCCACTGGTCAGTGAAGAGGGAGAAACAGTAACAGGAAACTTGGAAATGACAGAGATGCTCAATGACTTCTTTGTTTTGGTCTTTACCGAGAAGTCTGTAGGAATGCCTAACAGTGAATGCTAGTGGAAAGGGGGTAATTTTAGAAGGTAAAATAAAAAAAGAACAAGTTAAAAATCACCTAGAAAAGTTAGATGCCTGCAAGTCACCAGGGCCTGATGAAATGCATCCTAGAATACTCAAGGAGCTGAGAGAGGAGGTATCTGAGCCTCTAGCTATCATCTTTGGAAAATCATGGGAGACAGGAGAGATTCCAGAAGACTGAAAAAGGACAAATATAGTGCCCATCTATAAAAAGGGAAATAAGAACAACCTAGGAAACTACAGACCAGTTAGTTTTACTTCTGTGCCAGGCAAGATAATGGAGCAAGTAATTAAGGAAATCATCTGTAAACACTTGAAAAGTGGCAAGTTGATAGGAAACAGCCAGCATGGATTTGTAAAGAACAAATCATGTCAAACCAATCTGATAGCTTTCTTTTATAGGATAACGAGTCTTGGGGATATGGGAGAAGCGGTGGATGTGGTATACCTAGACTTTAGTAAGGCATTTGATATGGTCTCGCATGATATTCTTATCAATAAACTAGGTAAATACAACTTAGATGGGGCTACTATAAGGTGGGTGCATAACTGGCTGGATAACCATACTCAGAGAGTAGTTATTAATGGTTCACAATCACTGGAAAGGCATAACAAGTGGGGTTCTGCAGGGGTCTGTTTTGGGACCAGCTCTGTTCAATATCTTCATCAACGGTTTAGATATTGGCATAGAAAGTATGCTTATTAAATTTGCAGATACCACCAAGCTGGGAGGGATTGTGACTCATCGGGAGGATAGGGTCATAATTTGAAATGACCTGGACAAATGGTCAGATAAATGGTCAGATGGTCATAATTTGAAATGACCTGGACAAATGGTCAGATAAATGGTCAGATGGTCATAATTTGAAATGACCTGGACAAATGGTCAGATAAATAGGATGAAGTTTAATAAAGACAAATGCAAATTGCTCCACTTAGGAAGGAACAATCAGTTTCACACATACAGAATGGGAAGCGACGATCTGGGAAGGAGTACGGCAGAAAGGGATCTAGGGGTTATAGTGGACCACAAGTTAAATATGAGTCAGCAGCGTGATGCTGTTGCAAAGTAAGCAAACTTGATTCTGGGATGTATTAACAGGTGTGTTGTGAGCAAGACACGAGAAGTCATTCTTCCGCTCTACTCTGCTCTGGTTAGACCTCAATTGGAGTATTGTGTCCAGTTCTGGGCACCGCATTTCAAGAAAGATGTGGAAAAATTGGAGAGGGTCCCGCGAAAAGCAACAAGAATGATTAAAGGTCTAGAGAACATGACCTATAAGGGAAGTCTGAAGGAATTGGGTTTGTTTAGTTTAGAAAAGAGAAGATTGAGGGGGGACATGATAGCAGTTTTCAGATATCTAAAAGGGTGTCATAAGGAGGAGGGAGAAAACTTGTTCATCTTGGCCTCTGAGGATAGAACAAGAAGCAATGGGCTTAAACTGCAGCAAGGGAGGTTTAGGTTGGACATGAAGAAAAAGTTCCTAACTGTCAGGGTGTTCAAACACTGGAATAAATTGCCCAGGGAGGTTGTGGAATCCCCATCTCTGGAGATATTTAAGAGTAGGTTAGATAAATGTCTATCAGGGATGGTCTAGACATAACTTGGCCCTGCCATGAGGGCAGGGGACTGGACTCGATGACCTCTCGAGGTCCCTTCCAGTCCTAGTATTCTATGATTCTATGATCAGTAAAATCTGTGACAGGTGGGGGCAGCAGCCAGAGGTGCCACCACCATACTATAATGCTGCAGAAGTCTGTGTGATGGCCCCACCTCTGAGCCATAACTGGAGATGGAAAAGGTTCTACATCCTTGACTCCTGTGTAGCTCTACCTCCATGTATTTATCTGGACTGAGAGATGGGGAAAGAATTTGGTTACACAGATTAAGTTTATTTGCTAATATGCATTAGTCATTTTATGTGCATTTTAAAAATACAGTAGATGCCTCAAAATTATATTTTATATAATTACAAGCCTCACTGCCAAATTATTTCTCTGCTCAGACTTCTACACAATAAAAACAAGTGATTATAAACTTTGTGTATCTAATTTTCCATTTCTGATAAATATATCTCGACACACATTTTTGTAAATATCAATTATTTTGTATTTCTTTAATGTGGCAATAAAATTTTAAGCCAAGACATCTTCAAAGCTTATTTTACTATACTGTACAGTGTTTGCTCAAAGATATCCATTTAATCCCATAATGATCATGATCATTTTCTATTACACACTTTAGAGTCTTTGGAAAAGTGGAACAATTTCTGAAATAAATAGAAGTTATTTTAATGGACTTTGCTAGAGTCTGAAAGCAAGAGTCTGAAAGCAAGATCTAACAGTTCTTTATCTGAAATAATCTCACATTCAGGGTTTTTAAAGCAAAGGCTCATTAGGTTTTATCATTTGAAGATCCAATAAGGAAACAGTAAGTACAGTAAATACCTACTTGAGAAAAAATATATTAATTAATGCACTGTATTATGTCTGGCATTGATTTTTATGGACTATGTTTTAATGTTTTTATGATAATTATGTCTGGCTCCAGAACTTGAATCAATTGGAGACAAAATAAGTTGATTGGTTTTTTTTTTTTTTAACCAATAACATAAAAGGGAAAGCAAACATCTTTGTTTACCTGGCAGCAGATTCTATGAAAATCTCCAATCTCACAATTTTACAGTTGTGTTATTGTGCTCGATTTACTTAAAATAGTAGGGGTGGTGGTCAATAATTAGAGTGTTTTATACTCTGAATCATGCCCAAAATCTACCATTTTTTTCACCCCTCATTTCTCCAATGGCCATGAAGGATACCAAAGATTACAGCAAATTATTCTTGAAGTATGAATTTTTTTAATACACCATTTTCTTCCTTTTAAGTCTGCAAAACGTTTGAAAAGTAGGAGCAATTTCATGACATGGATTTTTCAAACTTTATTTCAAGCATTATGACTGAAAAAGTACTCCCATTTTTGCATATTATTTTGAAGAGTAACAAGGTGCATTGGATAGTAGCATACATCTCATGCTATTAGTTCAGGTGCCGTAGCTGCTTGACCCTACCAAATGGCCAGACAAATTAGCTCAAGCCCCTATGATAATTTTTCAAAGGGAGTGAAGTTGAATTTTGGGTTCCCCCCCCTCCTCCTTCCCTTAGTCAGAGAAAAATGTTGGCAGCAGCAACACTATCACTGGCTGTATCATGGCAGAGTTCTAACTCCAACAATCCTCAAGATCATCCAAAATTTAAGAGTTCTGGTGGACTTGCTGATGCACTCACAGAATATACCAGAAGAGAAAGAATAGTCCATGAGCGCAGGGGACTGGACTGGACGAGCTCTCAAGGCCCATTCCAGTCCTAAAATTGTACAATTAAGTCCCAGAAGCTGTTGCCCCTAGTTTTACAGCAGCAGGAGATACCTGATCTGAGTAAACAGAGCTCATGAATCTACTCCTATTCCTTCACTGCACAATGATTCTGAGCTAGGACAGCCTAAACAATGACCAATTATTCACATTGTGAATTTCCCATCTTCCATGCAGCTGAAAGAGTCATCGGTTGCCATTAAAGTTCAGACTTCAGTTGCTGCTCAGTCATGAAAACATATTAGAGGTCATACTTCACTAGAAATTTTCATGCCACCTCTTTTGGTAAAGTGAGTGTGCAAAGATCCCTAGTTGCTTCTGTCTCCACCAAGTTGGTGTATCTTTTCATATCATGAAACACAACAATTATCAGCTGGCCAATTATCAGCTGGCCAAGTCTTCTTTCTAACGTAGCCAGTCTTAGGAACACAGGCTGTGTGTTAGTTTATAATGTGAGTTCCTGTGTACTGGCACTGGACTTTGGAGTTTGCTGGCACCTTTTGAGCTCTTGGTTAGAGTAAATTCCTGAGGCAAAAGATTTCCCTGGCATTGCTCAGGTCCTTAATTTTGTTTTGGTTTCATTTAACAGGGGCCGGGGATAAAATGAAAGTATACATGCTTCATTTGAGTCATTGCTCTGGTGTGGAGCTAGGGATGAAGAGTTCAGTTTTCAGGCTTCCCGGGGGCCGAGGACTACCCCAAGCCCTCTCACCACAGGAGCGTGGCCAGATGAGAAGCTCCTCTTCATGGCCACAGTAGTTCTAACAAGCACAGCCAGGGATGGAGTGTGGATATCCACGGGCTGGGACAGGTGCTGGTTCATCTGCACTTCCCTGAGAGTTAGGAAATCAGCAAATGGTGTACAGTAAGACCGTGTTATCCGGCATGCTCGGGGATTAGGGAGTTCCAGTTATCTAAAAATTCTGGTTAGCTCAGGGTCCCATCAACCTAGCAAAAACCAATGGACAATAGCAGCAAAACTCAAGTTTATAATACTGATAGTTTTGTAGAGTGAGGCAGTAGGTCTCACATTTCTATTTTGACTTAATGATTATTACTTCTTAAATAAAAAATTGTTAATCTAATCATAGTAAACCAAGTGCATCTGGAGATGTGAGTTATGTGGCTGGAGGCAATGCCGTTTAACAAAGTTTCCTGGTTACCAGAGTGCCGGATAGCAAAGGTTTCACTGTACTTTGCCCTGGCTCTGTTATGAAGGGGAACAGCCAGTAATGTTTCTATATGAATGAGGGGGGGAGGGGGAGCTTGAGCCCCCTAGGGAGCCAACTTTCTCCCTAAAGGGCACCTAGTACATGGGAGACTTGGGGTTGGGACAGTCCTGGATGGAAGGAGGAGAGCATGCCTCCAGCCAGCCCCTTTCACCTGCCTTGTGGTGATTGCTTCTCAGAAAGCCATACAGAAAAGAGACAATTCCATTCCAGTCATATCACATTTTCCTGGCACAACCAAGCCCTTACCTTGATTTAAGTTATGATAAGAGGAAGCTGTCTACTGAATGTATTCATCCTAATGCTTACCATTCAGGAGGAGTTCATGAACTAACAGGACAGACAGACAGAAATGCTCTCAAGTTTATAGTAGTTTAGAAGATTGTATGTCATCTTAAGTGCTTTCATGTAGGGATGGACTTAAGCTAATAGGCATCTGCGTAAGTGATTTGCTGAATCAATGCCCAAATCTTTAACAGTTCTGAAAAATCTACAACAGTAGGAGTTGTAAGCACTTAAGACTGTCAACAGAAAGAACAGCTATCCCAGGGTCTGGTGATTTAAAAGGGTCCAAGGCTCCCTGCCATGCCACTTTGATACCATGGTAGCAGTCAGCCAGAGCACCAGGTGGCACTGGCCAGGAGGTACTGAAGGGCTGGCTGGGAAAGGTTACCCCCTTCCATCCTCTTCCCTTCTGCCTGAATCTCTGCTCCTTTGGGTGCTGGACTCAGCCCACATTCAACACCCCTCAGCATTTGAGCCACTGTCAATTTTGTTTCAATAAGAAACAATAAGAACTGCAGTATCAGTAGCTTTCTTCCATTTCTTTGTCTTGGAAAAAAAAGTATTGGTCTGGGTCTTCACCAATAAATATACTCTAAGACCATTTAGATAAGGATTTCTGGAAACAGTGTGGGGCTTAAATATAAATTGTGTTAGTATTGTTTTATGTCAAAAGTGAGCCCAGTAAAGCCTGCCTTAAAAAAAAAAAACACCACTTAAAAATATCTTATCAGGTTGGCTCAGATTTTGGTCATGATGAATTAACACAATGGATAAAGAAAAGCTGCACCAAATAATAAGCAGCTATATTGATTTAGAATAATCCAATATTATGGCCAGTACCATCAAATCGTAGGCTTGCTTAAGACAGCGGAGTCTAAAATTTGCACCTTTTCAGTTTTACTTGTTTGAAATTGAGGAAGTGTACTAATGAGCAATAGATTACATTATATTTAATACATTACAATTAACACTTAATAGACAATACAAGAATCATTCACCTATACCTCAGAAGCAAAAAAAAGAGCAGGCATGCGATATCTGAGTCATAGTATAATAAAAAATTAACCTTAAAAATAAAAATTCACCCTTAACTGACACCATTGGAATTACACTATGGCATTAGCCACCTAGTGCCGCCCCCCCCCCCTCCACCCCCATCTCCCAGTTAGCATACAGTTTGCCCAAGCATAGAGGAAAAAAGGAGAGACCATAGTGTCTTTCATTTACTAATTTTCAAACAGGTTAAGCCTATACATGGTACAATCAGTGGCACAGAATATATTGACAAGTCTAGCAGATATATTTCCAGGTAAAAATAAAAGGTAATAAAAGGAAGGTTTAATGACAATACTAGTATCTTGCTTGTTCTGTAAGATTTGTACATCTGCAGGTGTAGTTCAATGGAATTATGCCAGTGGAGAAATTGGCCGTATAACTGAGCTCTTCATAGTTTTCTTTCAAATTTGAATATATCTGCAGCAGCAGATGTTAACATGTCCTCTAATTTTTCTTTGCTTTATGTCAAATTGTCTAACGAAATCATGGCTGGGATTTCTAAATGAACCCAAAGGAGTTAAATGCCCAGTTCTTTTTAATTTTCTCTAACTTGCTAAGACAACTTGGAAAATCCCAGTCTAGAATTAGAAAACTGAACCACCATAACCATGTAGTTTTTTGCATATCACTTTTAAAAAAAGGCCCAAATACTTTCTGTGCTTTCAGGTAAAGTACAGTTCATAAGTTTTTCTAAGCTTGTTCTGTCCCTAATAAGTTTTACACTAGAAAACAATTAGTAGTTTAAATATATATGGTAGAAATAATTTGCAGATGATCTGGCAGAGACCAATGGGACAGGGAAAAATATAAGAGAAAAAATTCTTTAAAGTGATAAAGTCTGACTTGCCCTACAGAATCTTTGTAACTTATATCAGATGATATACAAATGTCTGTTTTCTCTTCGTGTTTTCTTTATTTTTTCTCATGTCGGTCTCTCAAAAAAACATTTCAGAATGATTTGTCCTCAGAAAAGTACCTCTTTTCCTCCCTCTATTTTGCATTTCTTTTAAAAAAGACTTTCCCTCTTCTTCAGGTGATTTAGCTACTTTTGGAAGGGTGAAAATTAGTGTTAAAGCTCTGATCTTGACATTAACAGAACATGTGCAGACTGCTGCAACTGTGAAGTGCTGTTAAGGTCAATAAGAAACCACATAGAACACCAATTCCCCTTTGCTATCCATTTCAGCAATCAAAACTAAAATTGGTGTTTGTGGGGTGCCCTCATTTCAACTCTCTTGCTTCTTGTGCCCTGAAACAAGTGCACTGAAGCCAAAGTCTCTGTAGTCTTTAATGTGCCCCTTGGAAACTTGTCCCCCCCCCCGCCCCAGAACAAACTCAAAGCATTTAAAAATCATGTTAGCCTCTCTCTCCAGTCTTACTTCCAGTCTCATATGCTTTTCAAAAGAGCATTTAAACATAGTATTTAAGATTCAATTAGTATTTATTACAAATTGTAGAGGAGAAAATAAAGCGGTGTAGTTTTTTTCCTTAACCTCTCAGTCATCCTACAAAAAATATCTTGTTCACCAAGATCACAATGCACCGATCACATTCTAAAAGTGACCTTTTATTTCAAAAGCTCTGTTGGCTCCTGTACTTGCAGAAGTGTACATTTTCTTGCTGGCTCAATGGTGCATATTTTAATATTCTCTTCAGACTCCCTCTTCACTGCAGTCCTAATAGGCTCATTCAAGCTTACAATGAGGAGTGACCCTACCAGGCAAGAGGCAGCAAGGTTACAAGCTAAAGCTTATGACCCTCCAAAAGCTTGTTTTCCTGAGCTGTCTGATGGGGTGAACACTTCACTGATGTTGTTCATTGCACAGGAACTCTAATATTGTCTTTTCTAGGCCAGTTTTGCCTTGACAACACATCATCATTGGCTTTAAGTTTACCCTCCTAAGGCAGAAAGCAAGCAATTTATTGCTTTGTATTGTCACTGGTAACATATATACCAACTGGCCTTCAATTTCCATAAGAATATACTGCAATTAAGATACAAAGACTAAAAAAAAGTCACAGTTCAAATCTCAGAGAGAAACAAGTTTTTGGAGTAAAATTCTCCAGTGTCTTGTATCTACTCAATTTGTCACTTTCAAAAGCTTTTAAGGTATTTATCCATTACAAACCAAGTAGGTTAACATGACACTGGGCCTTGCAAATTTGTCAGGATTCCGTCTGCAGCAGTTAGACAAAAGCCAATAATTGTAGGTTCGCTTAGCAGTCTGAGCACTACAAACTTGTAATGACTAATTGTCCATCTCCCAGCTAAAAAAAAATTCCAAAAAAGTATAGCCCAAGCAATCCACCACACAAAGCTATGCAGAGAGGTCCCCTCAATTTGCAGACTCCCCCCATTCCCAAGAATTGGTCAGCCGTGCTACCTCCATAGCAACCTCCTCTAATCCTCACATAGCTTGGTGTTCATTCTGATAAAGTCTCCATTCCATCAGTATGTATTAATCTGAATTACTACTTCAGTGTTCCCCTTAACCCCACTCCCACACACAAAAAAGATCTGACATTAGTTTAATGGTATTGTCAACTTAACCTGGCTGGCCAGTTCTAGGTTATAGGCTAAAGCTTGACCCCAGTTTTCATGCAATACCCACTTAACAGCAACGATAACCCAAAATCTTTTGAATGTAAAAATGGCCATATGAAATCAGACCATCGGTCCATCCAGCCCAGTATCCTGTCTTCCAATAGTGGCCAATGGCAAGTACTGCAGAGATAATAAATAGGTCAGGCAATTAGTTTGATTTGTCATTGGTCACCTACTCCCACTTCTGGCAACAAGACATTAGAGACACCCAGTGCATGGGGTTGCATCCCTGACTATCAGAGCTAATAGCCATTAGTGGGATGTATCTTCCATGAACTTGTCAAATTTGGTTTTTTGAACCCGTATATAGTCTTGGCCTCAACATCCCTCAGCAATGAGTTCCACAGGTTGACTGTACATTGTATGAATTACTTTAATTTGTTTTAAGCCTGCTCCCAGTTGATGTTATTGGATTATCCCTCAATCTGTTATATAAAGGAGTAAACATCACTTCCTTATTCACCTGCTATACACCATTTGTGAATCTGTAGACTTTAGACTTACATATCTTATCTTAGTACTCTTTCCAAAACTAGCGAGTCCCAGTCCTTAAATCTCTCCTCAGAGAGATGTTCTATACCCTTACTCATTTTAGTCTCCCTTCTATCATTTTTCCAGTTCCAATATTATTTTGAGGTGTGGTGACCCAAACAGCACAGAGTATTGAAGGTGTAGGCATACAATGGATTTATACAATAGCCCAATAAGTTCTGTTTTACTCTATCCCTTTCCTTATAGGCTTCATTATATGATTTAAGTCTGTATTTTTATATTGCCTAGTAAATGGTTGCAACTAGTCCCTGCCTTCTTGATTTTTGAGGGGGTGAGGAGGGTAGATAGGAACAGAGGGAGAAAATGAAAATATTTGATTTCAGAATAAAGATAAAGTGTGATCTTCATTCACTCCATCATCACATTGCAACAAAAAGTCCTAATTGCGGAGTGTTAAAATGATAATTTAAATGTGCCTAGCCTCTTCTTGCTGGACTAACCAACTACCTCCTGCCTTTGGTGTACACAGAGTGGTACTGATATAAAGATGTGATTTTTATACCCATCCAATTAAATGGTAGAACTTCTAAACCACTATAAGCCTAGGTCTAGAGTACATGCTTCTTGTGCAAGCAACTTTTTTTTTGGAAGAGATCTCCAAAAAAACTTGTGAAAGAGAACGTCCATACTGCAAAAGCACATTGAAAAAGTGATGTGCTTTTTCGAAACGTAGTGTCCAGACTGCCTGGACACTCTCTCACATGTAAGCAGTGATTGCTATGGTCAAGAATGGGCACCAGCGTACCTGTTCTTTTTCCTCTTCCCTCTTCTTCCAAAAAACCTCCCTCTTCCGTTTTTTATAAAAAGGCTTCTTCCTCATAGAATGAGGATCACCAATTGAGCAAAAACCCCCTCTGTTCTTTCGATTTACTGTCGAAAGAACTTGCAGTGTCAACGTAATACAAGCTGTTGGAAAAACAGCTGTGCTCTAGACGTAGCCTAAATGTGGGCTCACAAACTGCTTATGTTGGTTTAACTTGCACTGCAAACGTTGGCCTTGTCTACACATACAGAAGTTGTATGTACCATTTTAGCTAAACCAGTATAGTTGAACAATACAAGTGCCTTTGCCTGTAGGGAAGGAAATAAGCTCTTGAAGTCTACAGCAAAAAACTTCCTAATAATGCAATGGGGGGGGGGGGGGAGAAGAGGATGAAAAAAGAATTCTCTTTGAGATGGATGTGTTGATAGTTCCAAGCAGTGTGGAGTAATCTAGAATATACATCCCACTAGCTGAGAAGTAGCAGCTCTATGCAAAGATCCCCCTCAGGAAGATGGTCAACTAGCTCATTTACCGATTATGGGAGCAAAGAATTCAATATTGCATTCATAATTTCATTTGATAGAGAAGGGAGTAGGGAATCTGCCTGTTCTAGGAGAGAGACAAAAAAAGTTTAGAAGTTATTTGAAATGGTGTCACTTGGATTCCTGTGGATATACCAATAACCACTCTTCAAACACTCCCCTGAATTCCTCTGAATTAGAGATTCTTGGAAACTTAAAACTAGTTAATATAGTATATTTCTAAGCAAGTGGGTTCCTGCCAAGTGGCTGTCATTTCAATATATTAAACAGCATATTTTTTTCAGAAAACGCAATGCAGTAGCAAGAAACCAACGATGTTCAGCACTAGCACCATTCAAGGAATGTATAACAGAACACAAGTACATGTTTTAACAGAGGCTTTAATGAGAAATTGCACCTAAAGGAGACAATTATGATCTCGACTCCTTGGTGTGCTAGGCACTGTTCAATTTAGATTTAAAAAAATTCCCTTTCTTTAGCAGATCTCGAATGATACATACCAATTTATTATAGGCAATAACTGCAATGCTTACCATTTAAATGTCTGACAGGAAAAAAAGTAGAAATGGATTCATTCCCCCACACCCCTCCATTACTTGGGGAATTCTCAGGACAATAAAAAATAAGCCAATAAAAAAATGATACTATTGTAGTAAAAACACTTGATCTAGTCTATACTAGATTTTTCTCTTTTCTACTGATGTAGCTATAGCATTGTAAGCCTTCAATATTTGTATTACATAAGTTTAAGACCAAGTAAATCATCCTGAGCTAAGTGAAACCGATTATATAAGTTTTGAAATGAGTTGCTCGGATAACAAATGCAAGTGTTCCTAGTCTAGACAAGCCCTTAACTTAAATAAAATGGAAACATTCCAGTGACTAGCCTAGAACAATATGAAAAAAAGGTAAGAAATTGTGTTAATGGAATGAAGCAGGAAATCAAGTTAGTTTAAGAGCTTAACTTCACCCCTTGAATGAAAGGCTTTTCATTATTGCAAATACAAAACAGACTGACTGGGACTAGTTAATGAAAAGAATTCTTGTATCTGTTACAACAGACCTTTAAGCCTTCCATACCAGCAGGCTCAAAACAATTTCACAGGAAGGCTCAGGATCTATTGAGCTAAAATGGCAGCAGGTTTACTCAGCTAACTTCATTTCATATCAAATTCCAAAGTATGTTATTTCAATGTTTTCCAGCAAAAAATAAATAAATAAAAATTACACTCTCTTTGAATGGAATTGGGGGAATTTCCTAACAGAAAATTGTTTCTGCAAATCAAACAGACTTTTCAACAGCTTTGCCCCACCTCTATGTTCAGGCAAACATTTAACCGAGTAGAAAATATCAACAAAGGGAATGCCTACAGTCACAATAACTTGTACAAGTTTTAATGTTTGCTGACTTGTTACTATATTCACAGCTATCAAGATTGAGGTAGTAGTCTTTAGGTTTCCATAGTCATCTCATACTTTCCAAACCCTAACATTACCATGAAGAACAATTGTTTTAATGTGTATTAAAAACTTCCAACTTTAGTGTGAACCATATGCTTGAGAATGAAGCTTGAACTTATTCTGCCAATTTAAGATCATTCTATGTGATTGTCTCCTCTTCCTTAACAGGCAGGCACCATAGCAGAAGAAAGCCAATCTCTTTTAAAGCCTTATTCTTTAACAGTTAGTGGGAACCTGAGACTACAATTGAGGGTTACAATGTCAGAAGCACAGTAATTTCTTGTGTCATTCAAGATAAGCTACACAACAAAAAGCAACATAGAAATGTACCTTTTGTCTTTTTCTAATGTCTCGTTACACTCCATCTTTCTGCTTCTCTGTATACAACTGTACGGCTAATAAGGCTGTTGGAATTCTAATTCTTAATTACTGCCAAATTATTTCCCCAGAATGAATTCCAAGTACTACAAATTCTTGAAAAATGTCAGCAGCTGCAGCTAGGATTGGATTGCTGCCCTTTTATGGCCTATTCTCTGTGACAGGGCTTCTCAATTATTACTAGTGGGCCTTATACTAAAGGAGACTCCCCATGGATAGCACTTGGAGATTCTCTACTCTTAAGTGCAATAATGGAATGAACCATTCCTCCAAGCCCATAGAAGAACAATCACATTATCCTCCTGCAAATGCACAGGAGACTGACAAATTAATTCCTATATTAATGGATGTATTTTATAAACTCACCCCACCTCTCCCTACTCCAATCACATCCACATGGATAGTAGTTTAGACCTAAAAGAACGTTTAGCAAAGAGGAACTGGACCTCTTTGGAGGGGAAGTCATAATAAAGAAATTATTAAATTTTAGAATGGAGTCCATAAACGTTTGAGTTTATGGTAACAGTGCCCTGAAATCAGGTGTTTGTTCCTAACAGAATTTTAAAACCAAGAACTCTTTCCATCTACCTTCACCTCCCACACTGATGATATCTAGGAGATTCAAAAAAAAAAATCATCAACCCCACTGCTTCATGTTCTGCACCAATAGAATGGAGATACTATTACTACACCTACATTTCAATGTATTCTGAACATTTATAAATTGTTTCAGAGTTGAAAATTTATAATATGATGGAAATTTAAGCCATCCAGAGATGATCTTAGAGATAGACCCGAATCAATACCTGGACAAAGCTACCCACAAACCTGAAGACTAGACATTTGGGGCTAACCAAAAAAAAATTATTAAATTATGGATGAGTTTTACTTAAAGGAATGATTTAGAGACTTATCCTACAAGTGTGTATGTGACTGAGTTCAGTATGATATTCGCACAAGTGAAATTACATTAATGGATGCAGAATCACACAGCTTTTAGGGTTTTTGTTGCATTTTGATTTAATATTGTACTCAGGAACAGTAGTGAGTTAGGGTGACTAGATCTCCTGATTTATTGGGACAGTTTGATATTCATGGCTGTGTCCTATATAGGCACCTATTACTTCCCCTCCCCCCCCCCCGCACACCAATTTTTCTGTAGTTGCTATCTGCTCATCCTATGATGAATCCAATACTTTTCCCTAGACTTAAGTGACAATATGCATTATATTAAATATAGTACAGAATCATCAGCACTAGATTAGTTTGATCTTGTATGTACTTTCTGGAGCTTCTAGCAGAAATAAAATTAGTACCTTCAACATATAATACTTGTCAATTCCTCCTTTGCACTGAATCACTGTAGTTACCATCAGCACTAGTGTAAGGCACTACAAATTGTATCTAGAGTAGGGAAGCTATAAACCAGGTTGTTTTTCTGTCACTTTGAAACAACTGTTATCTTCAGTGAATTTCCAGGTTACTATGAGCCTCTTCAAGACAATGAAAAAAATGAACCTTGTGGTATTTTTGTCCAAGAACTGGCTCACTTTATCCATTTTAGTGTTGTTGACCTTGTTCAGCTTAAAGACTCAAATGGAGCCATAGGTAAGTACAGCTTAATTTAGGGAATGACAACTTTATTGTGTCATCCATCCTTCCAATGAATGTGCTCCAACTGGTACTAGTAATTGATTGCATTACTTGTTAAATATGACTTTCAATGTGTTAATTCCTCCTCCTTAGTTTTTAGAATTACACTGATTCCAGCACAGAACATTTGTTCAATATATCAAAGCATAATGATACATCATGCCTAAACACCCAAAATATAATAAATGTTATGAGACAGTAGGAGCATGTTTGCCTATTTTTACTGCTGACATGCAAATTTTAGACTCTCACAATATTACTCATCCAGTCCCATTTGTTCTTTTTTTATAAAATAGGTGTATATTCCATTGTTCTGTCCATAATTCGTCCCCTTCCAATTTTAGGTTCTTACAAATAGTAGTTGATATAGGAATGTTGCTTTTTTGTGTGTTTTATATCATGAGAGTAAATACTTAGTTCAGCTAAATATATGGGCATCCATCTGCTAGTCCACATCATATTTGCATGGTGCCTCCTCTTATGTGATGTTCCTCTTCCTTGTGCCTCATCTACAAGCATTATTTATCCCAAGTACATTAAGGCAATTTTAATTTAAAGACCAAAATCTTTGATCTTCCTATAATCAACATGTATACCACATACAGATGTAATTTGCTTCAGTGTATTCATGAAAGATATTTTATTCTGCTTATGAATCTTAGGGTATTTGCCCATGATTGGTCCTTTGAATATTTAACACCCTCTCTCTTATAAATTAGAAAAACACATCAGGGAAGATTTTTTTAACGGGAACCTTGATATAAAGCCAGCCAGTGAAGAGTATAGAATTTCACAGTCACCATTAGCCGAACCCTGCAGTTCCCAGGAGTTTACTGCAAGCTATGCCTTGACAAGACCTCTTTCATAAAACCTATTGGAAGACTTAAGACTTTAAATACCTTAACACAAACGCACACTAAGGAGATTTACTGAAATTCCTTATATAGAAAAACAGCTAGAAAGGGAAGAGAATGACAAATTAAAACAAATTTTTCTAGTAGATAATCAGTAAGCCTCCAGCTTCACATTTTAACCACCACAAAAAAAGAAAAAAATAATAATAAAAAAATACCCATCCACAGTCTATGCCAGATAGACTTCTGTGTTTAATAGAACTATAGGGTCTTGGAGAATAAAGGTCTTACTGTGAAGACCATTGAAGTCTATGGGGTATGTTCACCTTGGACTTCAAGAGCTGCATCATGATCACATTAAAAAAAAATACACCCCACAAACAAAAGTGTCTTGCTGATAACAATTCAGTTTAAGTTTATGAAAACAACTAACACCTCCAATTAACCACACATACTTTAAAATTTACTACCTGATTCTGCATCTGTTATTGTGAATAACTTCAAACGTGAATTATCTTATTGAACTCAGTTACTCACATACACACTTGTAGGAAGTGTCTGTAATCTACATCATCCCCTTAAGTCCTACATAATACAGTCCAATTCATTTGACAATTTGGATGTAGCAGAAGGAAAATAAAGTGACACAGAAAGAACAGTCCTTAGTTCCTGGGTGTGCCCAAGTTTACAATAGAAATGTATTAAGTGTTTAGCAAGCACAATGCTTGAGCTTGTAGTAAAGTTATCACATCTGTAGTCTTAAAAGATGGAACAACCTATACATTTACTTTTTCCCCCATAATGAGAATATTAGTGCATATCCAAAACCTTAATTGACTTCAATCAGAATTGTAAGAGAGAGAGAACTGCAGGATTAGGCTAATGGTAGCTCCAAGATAGTATGCTGTTCCCTTCCATTTGCACTTTTCCTCATTATTATTTGTAATCAAACAAGGCAAAGGGTCAACTACAAATCACCATAACAAAGAGGATCAAATTTTTCAGAAAGTTGCAATATTAACCTGAATTATACACCATGGAGACAGTGGAGTTGGATGCTACATGCTGTTTCTTGAGCCCATGCCACCCAGCCCTAATGTAAATTAAAGCTACTGCCTTGAACTCTTCCACCGCTGTATGGCAATGGAGAATAAATAGTACTGGACATCTTCCCCAATATGCTCCTTCCAACCCCCCACTATAGCCCTCATCTCACAATGCCCACCGTGATGGTGGGAGCTGCAGTTGAAGAAGGAGATGGATAAAAGAGGAGATTGTAATTTTTTGGATAGAAATCTGGCAACTAAGAGCTCCCTAATCAAAAGGAATCTTTCTAGTCATTTTTAGTCAGCATATTCTTTAGCTGTGCAAGTTCTTCCTAGAGCATCTCCATTAACTCCTAGACCACATTTAAAGGTCTCCTTTGTCTCCAAGAAATGTCACAAGTTGCCTCCCTCTTATATGCATATTTTGTTTGTTCCTTTTACTGCCTCTCCCCAATCCTACCCCCAAATTTCATGGGCTCTGCTTAGCTCAAACCCAAACAGAATTCTTCTGTCATATCTTTTTCCACATTAATTTCCATGCCTTCTTTAAAGTAATTTCTTCAACCTGGTATTCCCATAAAAATAACAAACAACTTCTTTTCCATGCTTTGCTTGAGTCTCTCTCAAATACAATATATTTGTTTCTCTGTATATAAAACCTTCACTATATAGGACCATTTGTATGTATTATATTTTAAAAGGAGGCCAAATTAAATCTGCAAAATTAAGTGCTTAAAAGTTAGGAAGTCTCCACTCTTTACAGTGGCTAAGAAAAACTGCAGAGCAGACTTGAACAGGGTGAAAAAGTTCATAGAATTTATCAAAACAGTTGCCCAAACCTGCTCCCTACTAAGGATCCCCTGCAATAGTGTTTTGAGGTCCTTCAGGCCTCTTCCAAGTAACCAATCTTTACAGTCAAACATAATTCCTAACAAACTCACTGGTCCTGAGTAAGGGTGACCTATCTTCCCGTAGCATGCTTCCAACAGTTCACCATCACTACAGAAATGCAGAATCATTCCTTTCCTTGGAGGGGGAGGAGGAGGAAGACAAGTTTGCTCTTCTCCATAGCTAGCTAGCCAGCCAGCCAGCCAGCAGCTTGTCTTCCTCACATTTCTAAACTACCCCTCACTTGATACTGTGTGCAGGTGTGGAAGGGTGGAGCTGAGTGGGCTCACAGCAACTCATTAACCTTTGCTGCCTCAGTGAGGGATTAATAGAACCTATCATACCGAACAAGCCTTAATTCACCACCCTTGGCACATGTGCATAACAATACTGTCTAATTATGTGATCACATACTGTTTTTTCCCCACAGGACCCTACCCCCCATTCAGTGAATAGGTAACTATCTGGTATTTCTTTTTTCAATCACCCTCAGTTCAGTACTTTACTTAATTCTCGGCCTGTTAATTAACAGATTGTTAATTTCTTCCTGAGTGTTTCTATGGGTTTCTTTATAGTAAAGGAGTGCTTCTAAAGCATTTTTGAATTTATGTTGAAGGCCACCCCTGTGAGTAGAGGAGTTATTATTCTACCCATTTTACATGTGGGGAATGGTGGCACAGAAGGAATAAGGCCAACATTGTCATTTAGATACCCAACCTGAGAAACCTAGGGTCCTGAATTTTCAAAGTACAAAACATATTTATAAAAACAGTGTGTTAAAATCACAGCTTCTGTTGATGTTAGTTGAAATTTTGAGCATTTAGTACCTCTGCAAGTCTGGCCCAGATGTCTCACACTGGGCATCTAGAAAATGAAATTCACCCAATAAGTAACCACCCTTGGAAAAAATTGGTTTAAATATGTTACTTAGCATCCCATAAGAAATCTGTGGCATAGGGAGGGATAATATCACATACTCAAGGGCAGCATTCAATTGCCCTAATACAAGACCATTTATTCCTGCAATCTCCTGTCTCATTCCCACTATACACCTTCCAGCTTCTGCAACAAATGAGGCAAGAGTCATAAAAATCTCCTTCCATTTACCCTGCTTCATTCTCAGGGTAATTCCACCCTATGCAAAGGGAATTAATAAAGTTATGTGGGCAAATTTAATTCCTGCTTTTCCTAACTTTTCAGTATTTTATTTTGTGATTTTAATGTTTACTTTTTTAAAAGGGTTTATTATTATTATTATTGCTAATGTAGTAGTTTTCCAAGTTAAAAAACCCTGAAATTCCATCATGGGAAACCATGACTCCAAACCCTCATTATCAGCAGCATTTGGTCTCCTAGCTCTACACCACTTCTTCCACTTGAAATAATGGAGTAACTTGTACCATTAGTTGGCTGTTAGCCTGAAAAAGCACCAGTCAACAGAGGGAGATGAGATGCACACTTTGCCAGTGAATTTCACAACTATTCATAGACATCAGAAAATCATATACACTACTGGTGTGATCTTGCACAAAAGCAGCAACTCTTGCGCAAAAACTTGCTGCCTGTGTACACTGGCCACGTGTTCTTGTGCAAGTAAACTGACGTTTTGATGTATGAAATCAGGGCTTCCTGCGCCAGAACTCTGACGCTCCCGCTCAGGAATAAGCCCTCTTGCACAAGAGCTCTTCCAGAAAAGGCCAGTGTAGCCAGGCAACAATTTCTTGCGCAGGAAAGCCCTATGGCTAAAATAGGCATCAGAGCTTTCTTGAGCAGAAGAGCCTCTACACTGGCATGGATGCTCTTCCACAAAAGCACCTGCAGGTGTAGACGCTTTCTTGCGCAACTACTTTAACACAAGAACTCTTGCGCTAAAGAGTTTTTGCGCAAGATCATGCCAGTGTAGATGTAGCCTCAAGCTCTCTGAGCCAAGTCTCACATTCTGGAAAGGAGCATTATCTAGTGGTTATAGAATCTTCTACCTCTGTGCCTTTCTCTTCCTATCCAGCCCCATTCCATTCTGCACCTATGTTGCCCAGCTCCTTCCTTACATTCAGGATTCTGTAACCCACTCTTCCTGACTCCTCCTCTACTCTTATTTCCCCCTTAATCCTCTACATTCAAATCAGGCTGCATCTCCCCCCCCCCCCCGCACTGACCTGACACCAGCATTAAGAACACAGGTTTTCTGCTTCTAGTTCCTTTGCCCAGCAGCAAACTGTATTCAGGAACATCAATTCCAGAGAAAGTTCTGCTTAGTCCTTGTAGCCTTGCTATCATAGGGCTGTGCTGCTCTGGCACAACCCTTTGTGGTCTGTTGCTACCTTGCATTCACATCTTCACAGATTAGATTATTTTAAGCCATATTTTCTGGTCTGGTGTATTCACTCATTCTACACAGGGTAATTCTGCTTAATCTCTCAGATTCATATCCATCCTGACTCAGTGAAAATACCATCTGACCCTAGACAACTATCTAAACCCTGGATCTGTTTTAATCAAGATATGGTCAACATTTCATGCAAGAATCCCGGTCAATTTCCTCTCTCATTCAGGAGGCCCCAGCTCTCCTCCCACAGCTGCTTTCTACACCAGACAATCCTTCTTTCCCTTTCCTTAAGCCAGAAGCCTGCTGGCTCTCCCCTTTGGAGCTGGAGTTGTAGTTTAGGCCAGCTGTAGAGTCCTAACAAGCTTCTCCTCCATCTGGATCTTTTCCCACTCCACCCTTTCATTCTCAAACTAGGAGCATTCAGTAAGCAGACTTTCAGTTGCTGTTTTCATTTTCCTCGTAAATACAAGAGCCTGTAGGCACCAGCCTTCTCCCTGCACCATCTACAGACATCTGTCCTGCTATGAAGGAGGGGGCAGCATTTATGCTGACCCCTTCTCCTAGCTCATTCCTTATTGGCTGAGTGAAAGGAACTCTCTTCCTGACATTCCCACAAGAGTCTATGACCCTAAAGATATAATAACAAGAGTCCTTCTAAACGTTACTTTTTCCCAGGACCCCTTTTCTCTCTCCTTATAGTTCCATGGGTTTCATGTTTCAAGCAACCTCAGACTCTTAAAGGGCATGCCATGTGACAGGGATGAGTTGACTGTTAGACACCACTTAAAGGGGCAGATCACCCTATTGCAATTGGGATAGCAGATTCGCACTTGCACTGGGAGGACAGCATATCCACAGTCTGGTCAATATATAGGAGTTGTGAGGAGATGAAGCATGTTCCGTGCATACAAAATAGAATTTAGCTGCCAAATTTTTACAAGCCCATACAAACCAAATTGACCAAATTTAATTATATTTTGATGGGGCATCAGGACAACCCCTTCTTCATAAAGGCAAATATCAAAGCTTTCTCCCAGATTGAGCAGAATCGAAGTCAATCTCGATCGAGGACCTTAAAACCTCTCATGTAGATGTTAAATGTATGTTTGCCACGGTGAGCTTATCATGCCTCTGCCAGGGCCTATAACATGGTGATCTGACCTAGGGGTCAGAGCTATAGGCAGACTCAAGATTGTAGTCAGAAATCATACCAAAGATACAAGTCAATATCAGAGTCCAAAGCCAAATCAGAGGTCAATTCTAAATCAGAAGCCACACCAAAGGTCAATGTCAGGGTCTTGTGATGGGTCAAACCAGAGTCAGTATCTAGAATCAGGGCAAAAACCAAAAGCCAAAAACCATAAACCAAACCAAAAATTTCTGTTAGCAGAGGCAAAAAGCAAGAATCAGGCAGGAATTAGAAAGAAGGTGTGGTGACAAGAGTAGGAAACAGGTCTCAGTGGTCTGGTCAGCAGCAGGCCTAACAACTAGTGACTCAGGCAATGGGTGGAACAGGAATATGAAATTTTATGCCTGGTTGTGTCCAATCATCAGTCTGCTGGTTATCCACTGTCCCAGCTGCATTACAGGCTGCAGTTACTAAATCATCTGGAGATGGGATGCTAACTGCACTTCCTCAGTTGACCTTGTGCTATGGTGGTGCAGTAGGTAATGTTCTGGCTCAGAATTCATAGGATTGAGACAGCTGACAAAATTTTGGTGACCACATGATTGACATTCCTTGGTCAGCAGGCTTTGTAATTTGTCAGTTTTCCATATGTACAGTTTGTACAACCATGGTTCTATAGATGTGCAAGTTTGTGATAAATCTGATGCCACTACAGGCAGCAGCCTCTACCAGGCCCGCCAACATGGGGCAGAGGAAGGGAAGGTTAAAGGAGGCAGTTGCCCTGAGGCCCAGCAATTCAAAAATGCCTGGGGTTCCCAGACACTATCACTGCTACCACAAGAGTGGCGGTGGCTGGAGACCTGGGACCTTCAAATCATCACTGGAGCTCCTTGCTCTCCTGGCTGGGGGAGGGAGGGAGGATGTCATGATTGTGTGCTTTGGGTGGCATTGAGGCCCAGCTGCCCCAGCCTTGCCCCTTCTGTCTGAGTCCCCATCCCTTCCTGGAGCACAGAGCTGCCACCTAAGTCTGTTGCCCTCTCCAGCTGCTACTACACAACCACATCCTTCGACACTGTATATGATGCTACCCAAGTATTTGACGGTTGCTCTCTGCTTGATATCCCTTCTGAGTAGGCTAATACTGAACTTGTTATCATAGAGTTGAGGCTATATGATGGCAGTGGCCAGTGACTTAATTTTATTTGGATTAATAAATAGACCAAAGAACTCCGCTTCTTGCCTAACCAACTGCAGCAATTCATCAAACTGCACCAACAAACAAAGTCATCATTCAAGGCCTAAAAACAAATCAGTGTTCAGCTTGACATCAATGACAACTTCCTTCTCAAGCCTATCCTGCAACAAAATAATACTAATATTGAACAATTGTAATGACAGGATACAGCCTTGCTGAATTCCTGTGGAAACAGGAAATATCATATATCTTCCGAAAATGGCTTTCTGTTTCATTATAGAGTCCTTCTATCACCTAAATCACATCTTCAGGTCCCATTCAGTTTCTTTAATGTCCTGAAATGAAAGCCATGAAGTCTCTAAGAAGCCGTATGCATAGAGTTTCAGCCATCATCTCAAAAGTTGTTTCAAGACAAAGATAGTGGGCCAACTAGTCTAAAAACACATTGACATAAAACCTTTGTCATGAAGTATTTCACTGATTCAAGAGAATGACATGGAAGCAAAGATAGCTGGCTGTGCCCTCTGTCCCCACCAAATTTCAAGATGCTGCTGCAAAAAATAAAAGTGCTAAAACTTCTTAACTAAAAGGTTGTAAGACATTTTCAAATAACATATTTTCCTTTAGTCTCATTCCTAGAAATTGCTAAACCTCTTTAGCCAAAATTCTACATAATATTCAGCCTTAAGAAGGCACACAAGATGGAAAACTTTTGTTGAAAGTGTTAGAGTTTGGCAAAATTACAAGCAGCTGACAAGAAGGGTCTTATAATGGGAAGTTTGGGGCAACCTCAACCTAGGTGGCACTACTAGCATCACTCGTAATAATTGTAAACATCCTGATGAACGTTCTCTCCTTCCAATTGACTACATAGTTCTAATATGCTTGCCCTCATTCTATCACTTCCTCATCCCTATTCTGTCTCCATTCTCTCTATCTGTGGTTCTGGGTAATGGAATTATTCGTGAGAGTAAAGTTACTCAAGTGATTATATATTTGTGATTTTGGAGTCCAAGATTATAAGCTCTTCAAGACAAGGAATCTATCTTTATTTGGCTGTGCTGAAGTAACAGTGTTCAGACTTTATTAAATGCTTCAAAATTGCTTCAATCATTAATCTTAGTTATAAAATCTTTATTACATGGTATAAAATAGTGTATGTTTTTGTTTCAAAACTATAAAAAGTATTTGCCCTGAAATTGTCAAGCTATCAAAAGGGATTGTTTCCTGCTCATTAAGAAGGTCTATCTAAGCTAAATATAACACTGTGGGGGCAATACCAAGTCTTTGTGCAAAAGGGCTCCTCCCATCATCTTGAATTCTGGAAGAAGGAAATAAAGATAATGAACGAGAAAAACGTTCATCTGTTTTGCAGTTTGGCTTCTCACAGGGCTGGAACTAGGAAATAGAAGCAGAGATTCCCAAGGTCAATCTGGGTTAGCCTTACAAGACACTCAGTTTTGACAGATTGTTACAACTGTCACTTTTTAGAACCATAGACTGGAACTCATTTGTGCTACTATATTGCTTATTTTACCCTGTAAATAACTGTCTCATTTCATTTCCTAGTTAATAAATTCTTAACTAATTTACTATTGGATTGGCTACAAGTGATGCCTTTGATGTGAGATCGGAGATATAAATTGATAAACATTGATCTAGGGAAGTGATTGGTGCCTTGGGACTGGAAGCAACCTAAACCTTTTGTGATCTTTGCTGTATAGCAACCATCACTAAGTTAATCTTTACCTGGGTGGCAAAATAGCCTGGAATTCACCAGGAAACTATTTATGACTCCATCATAAGATTGTTATAGGGCTTCAGGAGTTCAGATGTGCTACCTGGGTTGGTGAAATCTAATTACAGAACACACACACCTCCAGTTTAGAGTGTCTGCTCTGGATTTTCGCCATCTGCCCTGAGGGTTGCACTCAAGGTCATGAACTATTTCAGGCAGAGTGACAATGACTACTGAGTTTAAGTGACTCAATTCTTCAGTACATATTTTTAAACCTCTAGAAGTTTGTTTCACTAATCCTTTGAAAATAAGACTTTTTTTAAGGTGACTCTTTTTAAGATGTCTCAAAAACTGAGGCAGCTATATACACTAAACACTTTTGAAAATCTTGGCCATCCTATCTATTTAGATAAACGTTGTGAATGTGCCATTTGGAGATCTAGCAAATGAAACAAAATAGCCCTGACCTGGGTTCTGCTACCCTTACTCACATTGAGGGTGCATCTACACTGCACTGTTATTCTGGAAAAACGGCCATTATTCCAGAAAAACAATACTAGCATCCACACAACAATTGTGTTATTTTGAAAGAAAATTGAAATAACACAGAGCTTTTTCTGACGCTGGTAAACCTCATTCCACAAGGGATAATGCCTCTTCTGAAAAAGCTCTTTTGGAAGCTCCACTGCTGTTATGTCAAAATAGCTCCTCACCAGGGCCATTCTAAATTATTCCTCCCCAGTACTTCTTGGGGCTCTAAATCAAGATAGCGTATCCACATTAGGGGAGTCTGCCTTGGACTAACTTTAATGCTTTCCTGTTGTATGGATGTTCTATTTCAAAATAAGCTATTCCAGAAGATATCTTCCAGAATAGCTTTTTCTGAAATGAGCTTGCAGTGAAGATGTACCCTGAATAATACCTGACTGCTTGAATATTCTCACTGAAATAGTATATTTAATTCTTCATACAGGTCAGAGTGCTATTTGTATTTTTGTACTATTAAAATAGTTGCACGAGGTCATAAAAGCAGTGAAGAGTCTTCCAGATTATAAGCACAAAGAGGTTGATTAACATGACATCTCTAAATACCTGCTTATTTTTCTAACCCCTTCACAGATTCACATCTCTGACATTGTCTAGAAAGCCAGCAGAGACTGCCTTGATCAGTGTTGAACTCAACAAAAACTTTGGTGGCAACAGTCCAGACTGTGGTATTGTTCCTTAGACAAATACTAAAGCAAACAGTTATTTTCGATTAGTCAAAAGGTCTAGCCTAGTGGATCTCAACCAGGGTCCACATACCTCTGGGGGTGTGCAAAGAGCTACCAGAGGGCACATCAACATATCTTAGTATTTTCCTAGTTTTACAACAAGCTACATAAAAAACACTAACAATGTCAGTACAAATTAAAATTCCATACAGACAATGACTTATTCATACTGCTCCATATTCTATACACCGAAAAACAGCTACAGTATTTATATTCACATTATTTTACAATTACATGGTAACAATGAGAAAGTAAGCAATATTTCAGCAATAGTGTGTGACACTTTTGTATGTTTATGTCCAATTTTATAAGGAAGTAGTTTTAAGTTAGGTGAAACTTGGGGTACACAAGACAAATCAGTAGTCTGGAAAGGTTAAGAGCTACTGATCTAGCCGTAGGCTACGTCTACACTGGCATGATTTTCTGGAAATGCTTTTAACGGAAAAGTTTTCCGTTAAAAGCATTTTCGGAAAAGAGCATCTAGATTGGCACGGACGCTTTTCCACAAAAGCACTTTTTGCGGAAAAGCGTCCGTGCCAATCTAGATGCGCTTTTGCGCAAAAAAGCCCCAATCGCCATTTTAGCCATCGGGGCTTTTTTGCGCAAAACAGTACTGTGCTGTCTACACTGGCCCTCTTGCGCAAATGATTTGTGCAAGAGGGCTTTTGCCCGAACGGGAGCAGCACAGTATTTCCACAAGAACACTGACGATCTTACATGAGATCGTCAGTGTTCTTGCGAAAATTCAAGCGGCCAGTGTAGACAGCTGGCATGTTTTTCCGCAAAAGCAGATGATTTTGCGGAAAAACTTGCCAGTCTAGACACAGCCTTTCTGTTTTGGCTGGCAATTCCCAATAAAGAAAGAAACTCATTGGAGAAATGGAGGATATGGTGGCAGTGAAGCTCTCCCCTCCCAAATAAATAACCTCCATCTGGCCTTTCAGTTAAATCCAATTAATTTCTGCAACTGCTCTGTATCAGCTCCAAGAAGAATTTTTAGCTGAAGGACCCATCTGTAAAACCCACCTATCTTCCCATTAGGAAATCAAACTGTTTTGTTTTAATGGCAGTGTTGGGGGGGGAGGGGGGGTTATTTTCAATGTTAATCACATCATTGATTTCAGTAATCTGTCTGTCCTGTGCTATGAATTCATTCTTTCAAATCTGGACCAGGGTGGATTTTGTCTGTTTGCTTAGAAAAGCCAGATAATTAAAATTAGGACAAATAATGACACTCCAAAGATCCTTCAAGAGTTAAAAACTCTGCATGTGATTTCAATGGTGCAAAGAGCAAAGGTGCCACAGGACTCACCCTGAAGACTAAATCAATTTACCAAGGGCCAGATGCTTTCATCCTTAGTAATGTTCTGTAGTATTTTACCTTTGAATTGTCCCACTGATACTGCTCATGGAATAAGATGCTACTCAATATGAATAAGGGTATCAAAATCTGGCTCCAAGAGGTTGGGAGTGAGGTACTTTGAATAGACTATATGATGCATACTCATGCAGATAATTAAGCTTTCTGGATATGAGGGAGTTTCATACTTTGGTAGGACCAAGAGCTGTTCCACAAAGATTTGTTTGTAGATTATCTGATCCCAGAGAAAGAAATGATCAGTGTTCAACTGTGAACATACAGCAGATTTTTCCTCATACAGGAAAATTGAGAAATACCGTATCAAATGGAAGTTCATGGGAAGCTATGAGGAACCCAAAATATTGATTAGCAGTCATATATTCCTCTTCTCAGAAAACGCCATTGTTGTTGAAAGGTGATCCTTTCTTAAATACAAAATCTTGGATAGGGTGGAGGTGAGGGAAACAAAAACTAGATGATGAAGGGAAACTATTTAAATGATTATTCAAAATGAGTCAGTTTTGGATGTGAGGGGATGTCATTGACTAATTTTCTGCCATAATCTGAAGGATGGATTTACAAGTTTTCAACCAGTCATTTACAGTTCTAAGTTGCAGTGTGGAGCAAAATGCGGCTCTGCAAAAGATTAGTTTTGGTTTGGCAAAGTAAATTCCAGAAAAGATGATGCATGGGATAGCTGTGTGGAGTGCTCTTACAACCAAGATGGTCCCGGGATATAGGAGAGACAAGGTGGGCTTGTTTCTAACATAGCAAAGGTGACAGCCACCTACTGGGATTGATTTTTCTCGTTTGCTTCAGCAAATAAATAAATATAAACATAAACGTCTTTTGGTGCCGGCTCAAAAGGCATGCCCAGTTTAAAGATAGCCTGAGAGTTCTTATTAATCAATACCCCCTACCGAAGAAAGCAGTGTTCAGAATCAGAACCGAAACAGTATTATTAGAAAATGATATAGTGCACGTTAGGATGTATAATTCATGTTGCCTTCATTTGTTCAGACCAGCGTAAAAATCCATAAATCATTTTCTCGTTCATGTATTGCCTAAGTGCAATTTGTCATTTTGCATTAGAGGACTGCTTCAGATCATCAGCACTTTTAATTCACTGGTTAGAGATTAACAAAACAACGGCCCTGCTTGACAATTGAGTGCATAGGAAGAAAGCCCTATAGCATGTAGTATAAACAAAATGGAGACTTGTGTTTGTTTTGTAAATGAGGGAATAAGAATGCACTTATCCTGAGCTGGGACAAAGCAAATGGATCTATTTGTTCTCAGAGATCCTCTAAGTATTATATACTTCTCAACAACTGTGTTTATGTGAGTAGGCTTCCCCATTTAACCTAGCAGCTCCAGTGTATTTTCAATGCTGGCTGCATGGAGACTTATTTCACAGGGGTACATCCTAGGTGCCAATAGCCAAATGAGTCATATTACTTTAAAATGTTTATTTATGCTCCACCACTGAAAACACAGGTACACAATGTTTATTTGGAAGTGACGAGCTTGCTTTCTTGATGAAATGCAGTGCCACTGGCTTTGGTGGCAATTGGTTGTTTAATAGCACCAGGCAGCTGACCTTTACCTTTTGAGGGTCCCTGTTTATTGTCACATCTGGACTTACTGCTTTTACTCAATTACTTTTTAAAAATCACCTTTCTATATTCTGAGCATTGAGCTCTGGCACACTGCAATAATAAGAGGCTTTAGAAACAGATTGCTTTCAAGTCATGTTAAATCACTGCAAGCAGTCATATAGCTAGACTTAGGTTAACTAAGTGCCTCCCCCCCCCCCCCAAAGGAAAATAGGATAAAACCTCCGAGTTTCTTTTGAAGTTTGTTCTTATGCATGTAAGGAGGAATTGTTGCATTTTAAAGAAAAATAAGCAGTGGGAAGAAAAATAAACACGATTCAAATCCAAAATAAACAGCCTAAGTCGTTAAATCATTTTATTATAGAAAATCCAGCCAAGTCTATCAGTCAAACTGTGCTCCTAGAACTTTCGTTTTGCTACGGAATGAAAGGTGGGGAATGAGAATTGTTAGTGTAGGGTCGACTTCCCGCGGTGTGAGCACTGATGGGTAACTTTAATGGTTCACCCCCTCTCTAGGTTGCTGCTCTGCTGTAATTACTGCTCCCGTGGAGAGGCAGCACTGTGTTTGTTATACTGCACTTCAAAGCAGCCGTCATTACAACAACAAAACCATTTGTTTATGTAATCCCTGTAAACTAAGAGCGGTGGACGCTGCCTGTGAAGAAAAATCAACAGAGCAAAGCGAATACATTAAACCTTAAAGTTGGTGATAAATGCAAAGGAATGCAAAATACGATCCCAGTTCAGGGCGGATGGAAAGGGGATTTCATGCGAGATGGAGTATGCTTGGGTCAACATCTGGATGGTGACTACTAGCTAGATAAAAAATCCATTAAAATTCCCTAGCTGCAGCTGCATGCAGAGCTTTGAATATTTTGGATAACAGCTCCTGCAAGCGAATACAAAAAGAAGCATGTGAATAACCAACAATTGAGTAACTCACGTATTGAATATAAACAGCTATTGAGATAAATAAATTAAAGCATCTTACAGCACAGTTTCATCCTGTGTAGACATTGGGGAAATCCGGGAAGAGAGGAGGAATGAAGCCAGCCCGGCGTCCTGCACAGAAATGCCTCTAAAGAAATGTCAGCTTGTCTGCAATGAGCGACTATAACCACTAGGAGGAGCCTGTTACCTACAATTGCAAACCAAATCCACTCATCCTTCAGCTACTACATCTGTAGAAAACTTAAGCGTTATAGTTGATGCAGTGATTATTTACAACCAGACCCGTCCATCTATTGTATCTCTCTCTCTCCCTTTAAGATTTCCCGGTTCCAATGAATTGTCAGCGTTTGCGTAAAACTTAATTTCCATTCCCAGATAGTCAGAAGCAGAGATTTAACAACCTGCATTGTCATTGAAGTGGCTTAAAACCCCCCCATAGATGCATACAAAATACAGAGACATTTTGAAATGCACCAGAATTTCGAGGAGTCAGCTAAACCCCCTTCAAGTTACGTGTCCTTCCTTTCCGATGGTTGGAGTAAAAAATAAAATAAAAAGGGGGGGGCAGGGAAACAAGGGTGATATATTGATCCGATGACTGTATTCATATTCAGATACGCCATAATCTCCTTTCCATTGATCCACAGGTCCTTTTATAAACTGTCTCTCCATTCTGAGCTCCAGACATCATGCTGAAATCATTTTAGCTGCAGCGGCTTTAGCTTGGCTTTGCCGGGTTGTAAATTTACTGCAGCTGGAAAAGGATTAGCCATTTTTTTTCTTGGCAACCTAGCTTTAACAGCTCAAAGATAGGACCCATTCACATGAAAGAGCGAAGGAAAGAGAAGACCAGACTGCAATGAATGAACAGCCAGAGAGATAAATACAAACTTGTATAAATACATAGGATTTTTTAAATAAATGAACATATATGGAGATGTAATTTCCCTTATTTCCACAATAGGAAAATGCTCCTGAACAGATTGTTGAAATGTATCAAGGGAAGCCATCCTTCTACTTTTTCACTAATTATGATCAAAGATGTGATGAGGTATCACTAATCTTAAAAGAGGTCTCTTTGTCTGCCTGATTATTGATGTTCCTTATAAACAATTACCAAATAGCGTTTAGTAGACAGTGAAATTGATGAACATTTGTGGAAGGTTTAGAAAGTTATATAAATGGAACTTCAATTTAATGAATCACTATTGTGTAGAACACTAACGTGTTCACAGTTTAGATTTATGAACACTTCTATCAAAATCAACCTATAAATCTTAACGGATGTTTTGCATTTTAATGTAGACACATACATAAGTATCCCCAGAATGGGTGTTATCTATGGGCTGCAAATGCAAAACCTATCGATATCAATGGAGCAATTGTCATTGACCTTATTTATCAGCCTTCTACATGTACTGCCCTTCTGCTGCTAGAAAGGCATATCGTGTGCTGGTGTTGTACAAGGCGTAGGACTAACAAATGTGTGTCGCTGCAATAGCTACTAAATACTATTTATCAATGCAATTTCCATGTCAGGAAAGTTGAAACAATAGTAAATACCAAGAAAAAAAAGAATAGTCCTTTCTTTCAAGAACATTTTATTAAATACTATTTTTCATCGTTAAAATATTGACTTCTATTGACCCTTCCCATCTAACCCCCTTTTCCTCTCACACAAAGTACTTTGAGATCAAGCACTGTCGCTATTAAGTCCAGTCCATCATACACATTATATTTTACTTTGACTTACATCTTGTGCCATCTCTTTCACTTCAGTGAATCTACAAAGGTGCCAATCAGACCAAGATTTGGCCCCAATGCATGATGGTGTTAATTAGATGAGACTAGGAAAATGTATACGCGTGTGATGGAAACTAACATTCTCTGAGTTGTCAACTAAGTAATTATTTAAGGCAGCCTAGTTTCCCTTGTTTATTTTTTAAATGTTTGTTTTACCATTGAATCAGATATACAGCTGGCCAAATAGGAAAAAAAAAGTTAGTAGATGATGGAAATTCCTCCTCCGTGGGGAAAACTGGTTATTATTATCGTCTTGCTTCGCATTGATGACGGTAGGTGATCTCCCTATTCAGTAACTGCAGCAGGGGAATAGTAACTTTCCGAGGCAGAGATTCCCCAGTAAGCGCTTCGGGAGCTGCAGGGTTATTCTCTCTCTCTCTTTCTCTCTGGCATGTACACAGACCAACTAGAGCTCTGGGTTCTCCCCCCTCACTCCCCTGTGATGCACCCTGCTTGACGTGCGTTGGATCCAATGGGCTGCCGCCCCTGTGGGTGTTGCTACACGCTCATTGGTTGGCAGGAGCAGGGCGCTGCGCAAAAACAGAAAAGCAGAGCGCTCGGAGCTCAGAATCTGCCAGTAGAGATCACAGGAGCTGGAGCCGGGACAGGAGAAGAACTGCAGCGAGAGAGACACAGAGAGAATGAGGGTGAGAGAGAGTGAGAAGAAAAAACAGCAAGAGAAAAAAGACTGATCAGCACGTCAATAAAGAGCAACATGATAATCAACATCATAACAATGGCAATAAAAGAAGAAACTACAAATAAAAGAAAGAAAATATGAAATCATTATTATTAAAATAAAGGAGAAATCCCAGAGAAATTCAGGAAATGAAAGTTTTGGGCGGCAAACCTGCTCTCAGCCTTTTTGATATCAGATCATTTTGCTGGTTATAATTTTTTTTCCATTTTTTTTGCCTTTTTGCATCTAAAGGGGGCATGTCCAGCGGTTCATCCAGCAGCATCTATCCTTCCTGTTCCCATCAGGAAGGCAAACCGAGGACAATCTTGAAATATAAAAATTTCCTCCTTGGGATTTGCTGCTGTTGCCTTCACTGCCGCTGCAGCGGTGCAGTGCCAAGACTCCCGGAATAAATAAGAGCGGGCTACTGTGTATACAGTGTGTATCTCTATCTCCATTCAGCTCTAGGCATTATTAGTTGGTCATTTATTCCGAAGACCACAGATGAGGAGGGGACGCCTGTCTTTTTCGTTTGCTCAGCATATGACATAATCATAAAGAGAGGGAAATGGGGAAGAAAAAAAATCTCACTATGAAGCAGAAGGAATAATAATAATAAAAAAAGCCCTAGCTCTAAATCCGACTCCCCCCTCCCTTCACACACGCACGCTGCCCTCAGTATTTCGAGAGGAGGAGGTGGTGGTTTCTGAAGGAGGAAGTGGTGTTGGGGGGGGATCGCTTTCCCCTTTTGGAGATGATTGTGCTATTCCTCCTTGCCTTGCTCTGGATGGTGGAGGGAGCCCTTTCCCAGCTTCACTACACGGTGCAAGAGGAGCAGGAGCATGGCACGTTCGTGGGGAATATCGCCGAGGACCTGGGCTTGGACATTACAAAACTTTCGGCTCGCCGTTTCCAGACGGTGCCCAACTCCCGGAGTCCTTACCTGGAGCTCAACCTGGAGACCGGGGTGCTGTACGTGAACGAGAAGATCGACCGGGAGCAGATCTGCAAGCAGAGTCCCTCCTGCCAGCTGCACCTGGAGGTCTTCTTAGAGAACCCCTTGGAGCTGTTCCGGGTGGAGATCGAGGTGCTGGACATCAACGACAATCCTCCCTCCTTCCCTGAGCCGGACCTGACCGTGGAGATCTCCGAGAGCGCCACGCCGGGCACCCGCTTCCCACTGGAGAGCGCCTTCGACCCGGACGTGGGCACCAACTCGCTGCGCACCTACGAGATCACCCCCAACAGCTACTTCTCGCTGGACGTGCAGACCCAGGGCGACGGCAACCGCTTCGCCGAGCTGGTGCTGGACAAGCCCCTGGACCGCGAGCAGCAGGCGGTGCATCGCTACGTGCTGACCGCGGTGGACGGGGGGCAGCCCCAGCAGCGCACCGGCACCGCCCTGCTCACCATCAGGGTGCTGGACTCCAATGACAACGTGCCCGCCTTCGAGCAGCCCGTCTACACCGTGTCCCTGCCGGAGAACTCGCCGCCGGGCACCCTGGTGCTGCAGCTCAACGCCAGCGACCCGGACGAGGGCCAGAACGGCGAGGTGATCTACTCCTTCAGCAGCCACATCTCGGCCCGGGCGCGGGAGCTCTTCGGCCTCTCGCCGCGCACGGGCCGGCTGGAGGTGAGCGGCGAGCTGGACTACGAGGAGAGCAGCGTGTACCAGGTGTACGTGCAAGCCAAGGACCTGGGGCCCAACGCCGTGCCCGCCCACTGCAAGGTGCTGGTGCGGGTGCTGGACGCCAACGACAACCCGCCCGAGATCAGCTTCTCCACCGTGAAGGAGGCGGTGAGCGAGGCGGCCGCGCCGGGCACGGTGGTGGCCCTGTTCAGCGTCTCGGACCGGGACTCGGAGGAGAACGGGCAGGTGCAGTGCGAGCTGCTGCAGGGCGACGCGCCTTTCCGCCTCAAGAGCTCCTTCAAGAACTACTACACCATCGTGACCGAGGGGCCGCTGGACCGCGAGCAGCCGGGCGGCGACGCCTACACCCTCACGGTGGTGGCCCGCGACCTGGGCGAGCCGGCTCTGAGCACCAGCAAGTCCATCCAGGTGCGGGTGAGCGACGTGAACGACAACGCGCCGCGCTTCAGCCAGCCCCTCTACCAGGTGTATGTGAGCGAGAACAACGTGCCGGGCGCCTACATCTACGCCGTCAGCGCCACCGACCGGGACCAGGGCGCCAACGCCCAGCTCGCCTACTCCATCCTGGAGAGCCAGATCCAGGGCATGTCGGTCTTCACCTACGTCTCCATCAACGCCGAGAACGGCTTCCTCTACGCCCTGCGCTCCTTCGACTACGAGCAGCTCAAGGAGTTCAGCTTCCAGGTGGAGGCCCGCGACGCCGGCGAGGAGCCGCAGCCGCTGGCCGGCAACGCCACCGTCAGCATCCTGGTGGTGGACCAGAACGACAACGCGCCCGCCATCGTCAGCCCCCTGCCGGGCCGCAACGGCACCCCGGCGCGGGAGGTGCTGCCCCGCGGCGCCGAGCCCGGCTACCTGGTGAGCCGCGTGGCGGCGGTGGACGCGGACGACGGGGAGAACGCGCGCCTGACCTACAGCATCGCGCGGGGCAACGAGGCCAGCCTCTTCCGCATGGACTGGCGCACCGGCGAGCTGCGCACCGCGCGCAAGGTGCCGGCCAAGCGCGACCCCCAGCGGCCCTTCGAGCTGGTGATCGAGGTGCGGGACCACGGGCAGCCGCCGCTCTCCTCCACCGCCGCCATCCAGGTGGTGCTGGTGGACAGCGCGGTGGAGCGCCAGGGAGGCGGGGGAGGCGGCGGCGGCGGCGGCGGCCTGGGCGCGGGGGGAGGCGGCGGGGGAGGGGCGGGAGGGGAGCATCGCCCCAGCCGCTCCGGGGGCGAGACCTCGCTGGACTTGACCCTCATCCTCATCATCGCCCTGGGCTCGGTGTCTTTCATTTTCCTGCTGGCCATGATCGTGCTGGCCGTGCGCTGCCAGAAGGAGAAGAAGCTCAACATCTACACCTGCCTGGCCAGCGACTGCTGCCTGGGCTGCTGCTGCTGCTGCCCCTGCTGCAGCCGCCAAGCCCGGGCCCGCAAGAAGAAGCTCAGCAAGTCGGATATCATGCTGGTGCAGAGCTCCAACGTCCCCAGTAACCCGGCCCAGGTCCCGGTGGAGGAATCGGGCAGCTTCGGATCCCACCATCACAACCAGAACTACTGCTACCAGGTCTGCCTCACTCCGGAGTCAGCCAAGACCGACCTGATGTTCCTCAAGCCCTGCAGCCCCTCCCGGAGCACTGACACGGAGCACAACCCCTGTGGGGCCATAGTGACGGGTTACACGGACCAGCAGCCTGACATCATCTCCAATGGCAGCATATTGTCTAACGAGGTAAGGGTCAAAGGGAATTGTAACACTCTCCAACCCCTACATATTTGGCAAGCTTCCCTCTGCTGTGCACAGTTCATTGCAGGAGCATGCTTCCCTGGGCTGCTTTGCGTGTTTGTTATTATTTTACTGTGTTGACAGTGAAAAATGAGTTTGCTTTGATTTTCTTATGTACTCTGATGCTCCCGAGTCTCACTCTCCCCAGGGCTTGCAGGTCTCAACCACTTTTGATTCTCTCTCCTCTTGTCAGTGTCACTGTCAAACTGCACTGCAGTCTTTCCCCAACCTCATCTTTGCTTTCAATTAGTCTCTCGAAGCCTTTCCTCTCCCTGTCCTTTTCTGTGCCCCTTGCTTGTAAATAGCTTCTTATCCTCTTGCTTCTTTGGTCACAAATATATATGCATGTTTTTAATCACCTGTCAACAAGAAAGCCTGCCACTGAATAATAGTTTCAGCTGTGAAGTGCCTTAGAGTAAATGAGTGGCTTCTTTTTCATTTGAAGCATCAGTAGTGCACTGGTCAGCATTTCAGAAACTGTTGCATAGAGTCGCCCACACCATGTGAATATGAATGAAACGTGCAATCTTTTCTGTATTCAAATGACATGATCATATAGTAGTTTCTAATCTTATTTGGATTGTGTGCTTTAAGTGACTCTATATTCCATTTTCTGGGCACTGCTTCTAGCAAAAATGCAATTGGCATTTTAATGAAATGAAATTACATTCAATTTTTGTAATGCAAAAAAAAAAAAAAAACCAAACAATAAAAGCATATATGTTAGTTTGTAAAAATTTTGCATGTACAATACTTCAAGGAAAACCCTCTGGAGTTTGTCAACATCTCTCTACTTGGCATACGCTGTACTTAATTAATATGAAAATTAGTGTTTTAATTGACTTTTTATGACTCTGTTTTAAAGGTTCTTTTGTATACTGAATCAGAATTTAAAAATAAGGCATCATGAAAAAGAATTTCCATGAAAACATATATCAAGGCTTAACATATCATCTATTAACCGTTTTGTCTGTAGTGTTTTAAGTAATGTGGGCACCAGTATATCTATGATGATGTACCACTGAAAGAAACAGCCATGTTCCTCAAATACTGATTTGCTGAGTACTTCAGGGCCAGTTAAGGTATTTTTTGAGTTATATATTGTTTAAAATTGTTTTTAATTATTTCATCAAGAATTTAAATGTTAGCTTTTAGTAGAGCTTTTACACCAAGGGGTATGCCAATTGACTTCAGTATAGTTATCTTACACTTGGTGTAAGATGCTATTCAGTATGTTTAAGGGGGGCTAGAAATTGTCCTTAAATGACTGAGAAAAATCTCTGTTTATTGATCTGTAGTCCCACTTGCCTGAGTAAGACCATGGCCTACCTATAGCTGTACCTCTGTGAGGAGAGTTCCTGGCTGTTCCTTCAGATTTTTTTGGTGGTAAATATATTGAGTTCAACTAAGTTCCAATTAATTTTTTCTAGACAAAACATCAGCGTGGAGAGCTCAGTTATCTAGTTGATAGACCTCGACGGGTAAACAGGTATGAACTCCTTATTCCTGTTTTCCTAATGTAGGAAAATATCTAAGATATATTTTGGCACGTATGAGTGGGGATATAGAAATGTGTTTGCTTGTCTATTATTTTTCATCTGAAGAAATCAAAATATATTTGACATTATGCATTTATTTAGGTATACAATTAAGTAAAATAAGCAGTGACAAGTGAACATCTCTGATTTATGGCTTTTGTGAATCTTTTTAAGCTGTCTGAGAGCAAATTCTAATTCTGTACTCAACTAAAATGTGCTTTAAATACTTACGAGTCGGCCTGTAGGTTCTGACAAATAATATTGATTCATCTGAATATAAATTTAGCCTTCCAGTGTAAGCAAATGCTACCAGATTATTTATGACAACTGCATATAACACAGATAGTGTAATGATGGCTAATGTCTATTTCATTTGGATTAATAATGTCTGAAAATACAGGTTTTGTGTATGATGGACAGAGTGGTTCTGTAGAAACAGGGTTGCAAAGAGGAAGCCTGGATGCATGCAGCACCATGTGTGGCCATGTGATGGCAGAAGAATGTTTTATTAGTCCCTTTTCATGTTTATTCTAATAAGATTTTTGATGTTTCTAGTTCTGCATTCCAGGAAGCAGACATAGTAAGCTCTAAGGACAGTGGTCATGGAGACAGCGAACAAGGAGACAGTGATCATGATGCCACTAATCGAGGTCAATCCTCTGGTAAGTCTGATAAGGGAATCTAAATATTTGATCTTTTACTAAGGGAGCCAGATAGGGCAATTATGTGGTTATAAATAATATAACATAAGTGTTTATAGTTATAGCATATGTATATAATGCATGGATGAATGAATTTACGGTCAACTTGATGGTATACTGAGACAGCAAAGAGATTATTTCCCAAACCTGACTGGCTTTTGAGAAGTATAGCTGTTTTCTGTATGTTGGTCTGTATCCTTGGCTCTTCTGGCACATTAAAGCAAAGTTGTTGGTATATTTTTGTAGCAGACCTCAAATTTTTTCAACAGTCAATTTGAGGAATTTCAGAGCATTAGGCGACTTTGTTTAGCTGTGACTTTAGCAGGCATGGTAGTGTGAAGCATACTGGGAGTTCCCTAGGGAAAGACTGTACTCTGAATGATAGACAGATTGAGAGGATTTTTGCTGGAGACTAGTGGAGACACACAGAGTGCTTTGAATATGTAATGTCTTACACTTCCACACTTTCTGGAGCTTGTTTTGAAATTCAAGTAAAGGGACTATACAATAGAGTGATGTCCTTGTTAATGAGTATAAATTATACAGTGGCCATCCCTTCAGTCCTAATGAAAAAGAACATGGATACAAATACTATGATTTAAAACAGATGGATGTGTTTAAACAGTGGAATTATTTCTGCCTGTATCTTTTTCTCTCTGCTTCCATATTAGTGTAAATTATTTTTGAAAGATTCAATGTGTATTTGGCTGTAACGCACGTGCATGCATATGTGCGCAGGGCTGGCCCTACCATGAGGCGAACTGAGGGGGCTGCCTCAGGTGCCAGGCTGCAGGGGGCACCACTAGGATCCAGAGTGTAGAAAATTGTGTCTGCTGCTGGTGCATATGTGGGTAGCAGAGCAGTACCATGAGAGGAGTAGAACAGGCAGAAGGCAGAATTGAGACCTTTCAAAGTTTTGGCCCACGCGAGGGGCCATGGGGGCATCGAGCTCCCCGCCTCAGGTGCCAAAATGTTGTGGGCTGGCCCTGCATGCGCGTGCACACACCTCTACAGAGCACACTTCAGCTAATAATTCTGGTGAATACAAAAACTAGTGGGGTGGGAACCTTTGATTAGAGGTAACTTTTTTTTTCCTTCTGCAGCCCATAAAAGGCCCAGGCATTTGCTGCAAGTGTTTTATGGAAGGTGATGCCCCATTCCCTTACTTGCTTAATCTTATTCCCTTCTCACTGGCATCAGACTAGCATTCCTTGAAGCATCAGAGGGAAAGGCGGGTCATTTCCCCATCTTGCCCAGGAGTTGGTGCTGCTACAGTCTCTTGCTCTGCTAACATGCTGTGTCTTCTCATGCTCCTGCCACTGTCTCCTTTGCCATGGGAAACCCAGGCACCAGGGGAAAAAAGGCCACTCAAGGGCCTCTTTATATTGCTGCAAGTCATTAATATGCAGACCTAATGAGACTTGAGAAGAGCCAAGAGTCTCCGGAGCTCCCTGCTCCTTGCTGGGCTTCCCGCTAGTTGAACAGAGTGTCTATTTTGTGTCTGGGAACCTGACAACAAACCAGTTCTTGCCAGAAGTTTACATCTGAACACAGAGCCCCCTTTCATTTTTGGCCTACATATGGCGTATGATTTATTGTTGTCTTAAAAAGCAGTTCACCCCCACCCGTTCTTTCACACAGTTTCTGATGCAGCAGCAGTCAGTGCTAGATTTATAAAAAGCTCTCATTCCTCCCTCTGTGGTTTTTTTTTTTTAAACTTAGCTGTGTTTCAGGGTTTTTTTAAAACATGTTTTACTGCAGCACTCATCTCAATGAACATTTCAATCAGTTTAGTCCCTCAACATAATGAACCATAATAACTAAACAGGAGAGAAAAGAATAATCAGCTGCATAAGGAGCTGCATTTGAAAGACTGATGGTGGGAATATAATCATATAGTTGCACATCAGTCTAAAACCTATTTTATTTTAGAAGCATCCAGTGCTGTTCCTGTAGTTATGTTTTTACTTTCCCCATCCCCTCCTCTTTTTAGAAGTAATATAATTCAGACATGAACATTGGAACCCTTCTCAAACTTGGCACCAGTTTTCAGATTCAGCCAATTCTTTTTGTTGTTTTTGTTTTGCAAGTGAAGAAATACATCTATTTTGCTCTTTTAAAGACATTTAATTTATTTAAAATAATGATTTATGATCTCATGTAATTAAAATAGGGATTTGCTATGAACAAATGAAATTAGAAAATAAGCTTTCTGTCTAATCAGAGTTTGTAATACTAACTGAAAAGACAAAAATTAAATATCCAATTTTAATAAACTGCTATAGTGCATTTAAGGTAATTATTTTATATAAGGATTTTTACAAAGCACAATGTAAATATGTATTTACAAGATATACTGGAAACATCTACAGGGTATTTTGGGTCTATGGGATGCTTGTAGTAACATGTTATATAAACCGTGGGATGAATCTTGTCATTACACAGACATCCGCACCAGCGATGATACAGAGAAGAAGTTCAGTATTAAACTTTTATTCATACACTTTCGGTATTTCTTAATGAATTATATGAAAGGATAGGAAGTACATCTTGTTTGAATTTCAATGACTTGAGGGACTATGATGTCTGAGGGCATTGCTTCTCAATTAATTTTAAATGCAGTTCTTCGATATTCAATTCCTTTCAGATTAGCAGAGAAAAATACATTGGTTCATAGTAAGAGTAGCAAAAACAAAAACATAATGATAAGCAGTGAAAAATTATATGGGTATTAAAGTGAAGCCCAACTCTTACGCTTTTTCTTTCCTGTCTTTCTGCTTCTGAGCTATTACCTACTATACTTCCTCTTCATTTGTCCTTTTTTCTCCTCTAGTTATATATTTGGTTCTTTTTTCTTTCTTCTTTTTCTCCTTTCTTTATATATATTTTTTCTTTCTCATCATCATTTAGGATAGTCTTTCTCTCTTAGAACCTGTCACAAAATAGCATCATATTCATGTCCAGAAATACTTGATAAATGGTTTTTACGGCAAAATGTGATACACTCCTAGTCATATTCACACTGCAGATGGCTTTGCCTGGAAAGGCATTTTGCACTTCATTTTACACACTGTGTAACTGCTCCTTTTGTCATCAGTTTATCCTGTAGTAGTCCAGTGCCTGGTCAAAATGACTGTGGTTATGCAGAATGTGAGTCTTTCACTGTATGATTCATCCATTGTGCACATTTGCTTGGAGAATATTTGCTGAAATATTATGGGCCACTGTT